>NW_015546133.1:946780-960205 GCF_001515605.1 Sinocyclocheilus anshuiensis | reverse complement strand
TAATATTAAAGGGATAGTTCACCCCAAAATGAAAATTCTGTCATTATTTACTCAGCCTCATGTCGTTCCAAACCCGTAAGACCTCCATTCATCTTCGGAACACAAATTAAGGTATTTTTGATGAAATATAAGATATTTCTGACTGTTTCTGACTGTTATATGGCAACGAAACGTAGTAAGGACATCGATAAAATAGTCCATGTGACATCAGTGGTTCAACTGAAATGTTACGAAGCTACAAGAATACTTTTTGTGCGCAAAGAAAACAAAAATAACGACTTTATTCAATAATTTCTTCTCTTCCGTGTTGCGTTCACAAGAGTACCACGATGCATGCGTGTGCATTCCTCTGCTTGCAAACAAGGCGCAGTGCATCTGGGTTCTACATCAGAACACCGGCTCCTGCAGCATCATCACACGCATGCGTCGTGGTACTCTCGTGACACGGAAGTGAAGAAATTGTTGAATAAAGTCTTTGTGCACAAAAAGTATTCTCGTACCTTCATAAAATTACAGTTGAACCACTGATGTCACAGTCACATGGTCTATTTTATCGATGTCCTTACTACCTTTCTGGGCCATAAAACGTTTTTAGTTTTGTTGCTGTCTATGCCGGGTCAGAAAGCGCTCAGATTTCATGAGTAATTAATGACAACATATAAATACAACATATAATGCAACATATAAATGTGGATGTTTTTCATTTTTGAATGAACTATTACTTTAAGAAATCTTTAGATTATATTCTGTTTATTCTGAATATTCTGTTTGATTCTTGTTCTATTTGTGTTCTAGGGGAATTTTGTGCACTCTTGCTTTTCTGTCGGCCTCAGGGCTATGCATGATTAAACTTAAATCGGGTCAGTGTCCATCCGCAGAGTTGTCAAAGCCTTTCAGCATCTGTGGTGCTTCCCATATAAGGTGTATATCTGCTTTCGCTCTCTCTCTCTGTGAGTGTGTATGATTTTGAATTCCTCGTTGATTTTTCTCATCTCGGCTTTTGAGTCTCGTGAAAGTGAACTGCTTTCCTCACCACCTGCCAGGGTGTTAATGTCCTGCAGTGTAGAAAGACCTCTGCATGTCACACAAACAGACACATGCAGAGGGACCAAAGAAATTAACACCAATAGCAAAACGGATGGGTGTTTGTTTGTCTGACATTTAGAGGAAGCGGGAAATAAAGGAAGAACAGAGCCCTTCAAAGAAACACTGCCACCAGCGACATGAGCAGTTGGCACAATCTACATCACGTGTCCTCAGAGACAAGCATGAAGATGATAATGTGAGTCCATTGCATGTGTCTGACCCAGTTCAGCACCACGGACAGCAATAGATCAGTCATTCAAATCCAAATCCTTTCTATATCTGTCTTGAATGCTTTGTAATCATTTAGAAGAAACGTATGTAACTGTCACACAGGACCCTTGGGCAATTCTGTTAGGAAGTGGGTTTGAGCTAGAGAGCTGTGGATTTAATGCACATTGCAGGCTGAAGTTTGTGTGTACAGTGTTCAGAGAGGGAGAGAACAGCCCACCTGCTGTTATTTAGTGCCTAGAGACCCTCCTCACAGGGCAGTAAAACTGTTTCCAGAAGCATCAAAGTTTAATGTGGCTAAGGTCTATTCTGAGACAAGCAACACATGGTTTTTAAGGCACTTGAAAGAAAGTCAATACCAAGGATTTTAAACACAAGGCCTTTAAGATCGTCATGTATCAGATGATTAGCTGTGCTTTCTGAGATTTTTAGTCAACCTTGCTGTTGTTCTACTGTTTTCAAAATAGTAGAGTCATTTCTGTTAGACAGTACTTTTTGAGCTTTAAAAGTCAGAAAAAATTAATATACTTGAGTTGTAGTTTAAATTATATTTATAAAATAGTATACCAGACTTGCAGAAATATCCTTTATTGCCAATAAAGAAGAAATTGAATATTTGTTAATAAATTGACTTTATGTCAAAAGTCAAATAGAACCCAGAGACATGGCAACAGTAGTGAAATGATTTAAAGTCATAAATATGTTCAGTTAATATTATAATATGTCATATTTTGATAAATAATATTTTAGCTTAAAAATGAGTAATATATTGTATTCGTTATATTTTGTCAAATGCTACTGTTGAACAGTTTGTTTTCAGTAAGATTTTTATTAGATGTTAATATTTTTTTCTGTAAGGACACATTAGTTTGATTCTTTAACTTAATTTTTTATGTTTCTAAATATTTCTACTTCAAATAAATGATGCTCTTTTGAACTTTATGTTAATTAATGTATACTGAAAAAAATTATCACAGCTTCCACAAAAATATTAAGCAGCACACCTGTTTTAGCATTGATGATGATGATAATAAGAAATGTTTTTTGAGCACCAAATCAGCATATTAGAATGATTTCTTAAGGATCACGTTACACTGAAGACTGGAGTAATAATGCTGAAAATTCAGCTTTACCATAACAGAAATACATTACATTTTTAAATATATTAAAGGGGTCCTATTACGCTTTTTCACTTTTTGAATTTTAGTCAGTGTGTAGTGTGTATGTTTGGGCATAAAAAAGATCTACAAAGTTACAAATCTCAAAGTCCACTCCAAAGGGAGATATTTCATTTTTTTAAAAATCCCTTTTCAAAAACTACAACGAACGGCTTGTTTGGACTACAGCGTTGTTTTCAGGGGTATTGTGATGTCACAAAGTGGCCCATTAGAATATCATTAAAATAATTCCCGCCTACGGAAATTCGAATGGTTGGGGGGTGGGGAGGGGCGAGGTCGTGGTTAGAACGCTTGGTTGAGTGCATCAGACAAGACGATGATGAGGATGAAGTGCTGCTGCAAAGTTAGTGCACCAGAGAAAACGATGAAGAAGAAGAGCTGCTGTAGCATCAAGTTTACGCCATGTCGAAGAAATGCTGTTTTTTTCATAAATTGCTGACAGTACAATACCGGACAATGATGTAATATGCAGAATTTACACTTCAATTATGAGACTATGATATAAATAAATTAAACTGTTTAACAGTTTCACTGCAAATCATGTTATAATGTTAGAATTAAAGAACAATAAACATAATACATATTACCGTTGCACTTATCTGTACATAGTAAATTCTCGGGGTCTGAATCCGGCTCAAATTGATCTGGCAATATTGATGCCATCCTTAACTATACCGGAGCAGATGGAACTTGCTGCTTTGGCAAGGGGCGTGGCAGTACTGAAACACCGTCTAAGCTGTTCGCCAATCACAACGCAATGGGACAGCTAAGCAATCACAACACATTTCGTTTTTCGGAAGGCGGACCTTCATCAGACCCGGAACTAATCGAGCCATTTGTGCCAGGCTGGAGAGAAAGGTATTTTAATAATGTAAATTATATGAAAAATAATTAATTTTTCGAACCACCAAGCATGAGAGCATGTTGTAGTACACCCCCAAAACAAAACCAAGACTTTGTAAAAGAGCATAATAGGACCCATTTAAGATAGAAAACAGTTATTTAAACTTGTAATATTTCATGATATTGCTTGTATTTTTGTTCAAATAAACGCAGTCTCGGTGAGCATAAGAGATCTTTCAAAAACATTAAAAAAACATACTGACCTTTTTGAATGTTGCTGTATAAAATGGGGACATGAAAATGTACTTCATCACATGAATGACACAGTAAATGTTACGTGATTTTTTTCCTATTACACCCTGTGAAGAGTGCTTGTATCTCCCTTATTAAATTTGACTTGTTTTGCCAAAAGGTTTAGAATATCTCATAATTCTCTTCAATCCATTCAGCCCGGTTGAGCTACTGTATAGTGGCACCAGGAGAGCCTGTCACGAGTGAATTCACCAATGTAATAGAACTTTGCTGGTGTCCTTTATTCCTTCTTTCACTTTTTTTTCTCTCCAGTCTTTCCCTCACTGATGTACCAGCAAATGTCATTGCCCAGGGAGGCATTTGAAATTAAACAGGTAGAAAAAGAAAATCTCTATCAAACCGTTTGTATTCAGTTCTTGTTTCGCTGTACCACAGGTTCAAATAGGAGACAGAGTTTCGGCTTTGCTTTCATGTTTACTTGATGATAGGTTCACAGCAGTAACTGTTTATCTCTGCCTGTCGTTTCTCAGGACGGCAGCCTCTTTTAAACTTTTTGAAAGATGCTTGGATTTAAATGCATGAAACAAAAATATGTCCACCCTTTTTGTTTCCATCAAATTTAACAGATGTGTCCTTAATTCTCAGTGGACCATGATGTTGTCGTCTCAGGGTGTATCTTTCAGCAGACACTTTAAACTAAAGGTCTTGCAGTTGGATAGTTGCAGTCACAGTACCACTTTTTTACGCCCGGCCTCTTTCAACCAAAATAATTTTTTGTGGAAATGCCATAAAAATGCACCCATAATAAAGCATGCTAAATTACACTGAACTAAATTGAATGTGAAGGGTCTTGTAGCTCTGCGAACTTTACTTTGCTCTCTAGGCAGATGTTCTCTTTTACATGCTGCATGCTGACTGTTCCTTGGCACAAGATAAAACAGCAAAACCCCGGACAGGCAGGCTGAGGCATCACCATGATCTTTAAACCCATCTTTCCTGATTTCACAAACCAGACCCAGCCAAAAAAAAAAAAAAGTGCTGCGTGTCAAGATTTTTGAGATCCATTTATGTATGCATACACTGAGGCATTATCTGATCACTTTAGTTTAATGAAATCCATCGTTCTACACCCTACAACCAGTGATAATAATGCAAAGCTCTGGACTGAATCATTTGATCATTGGGAATAGTGGGCTGAGGCACACAATCTGAATTTCATGAACCCCAATTTTGATCTGATTAAAGATTGCATGCGTCAAGCATTTTAAACCCTTTAAAGCTTTACTTCAACATCAGCATGAAAAAAAATCCACACTGTTCAGTAAAAAGAGAAAAATCAATGTAATGTAATGTATATCATCCTACCAAAGATTTCACCACAGCCTGTATTGAACCTCTGTGACGTTTATGCTGCTGTTACATAACACAATCTGAGACATTTTATTTACATTACTCCATGATTCATCTCATTCACTTTGAAGGAGTCAAAGGTCAACATGTTTGACATTTTGACAGAGGCCTTCAACGAGGATATCGTTTTTGTATGTGGCTGTTCAGAGGGCTGAATGATGTAATAGTGTTTGGCTGGAAGGAACGCTGAGGTTCAGAGTGGGCTGACTGATCACGGGGTGGATTGTAGGGAAGCCAGTGTGGTTTCAGAAAGGTGGGATATAGTCTTTTTCAATTTATGTTGGCAGAATGACGTGAAACCCATGCAGCAGTTATACTTCGAGAGGAAAACAACAAATTCCAGAACACAAAGGGCAAGCTTTTGTATATGACGGGAGCTGTTTGTATAGAACTTATCTTAAGTGTATGTGTTATTTAATGAATATTAATCTGTCAGATGGTTATTGTAAAGTAAACCCGAAAAAGTGATCATGTTTAAGTAGTTCCATGAAATTATTATTATTTTTTTTGGATCAATGGCTTACTGAAAATCATCCTGCTTATTTCATGACCAATTATTTAAAATAAGTTTACATGAAGTAATAGTAGATATTAGTTTTATTATTATTATTATTATTATTATTATTTTAACTACTATTCTGTTGTTTTATTGATATAATATTATCATTATTGCATTGTTGTTGTTGTTAATAATAATAATAATAATAACTCAGCTACTATCTACTGTTATTTCATGTCAATATATGTATTTCATTAATTGGTCATTAAATAAGGAGCATGTCGTAATGGCATCACAGGACATTCACATCCTTTGGAAGTGAGGGCAGCTGTTTGAAGCTGCAGTGGCAGTAACCATAGCTCAAGGGCACAATAGTAGTACTTGTCATTTGGTGCTACTGAGAGTGCATGCTTCCAGGTACCAATTAAGATTAGCCCTTGGTGCTGCTCTATTTGGGCCTCAGTCCAGTTTTTCATCATTCCTAGTTCTCATATCCCCAAGGACTGGACCCCTGTCACAATTTGCAACCCGTAAAAATACAACAAAAACATGTCATCTGCATATCCTAAAAGTTGTAACAGCCTTATTATGTGATTTACATATTTTACCTAGTATGAAATGACCTTGTGAATATATCACTCCAAAGGAACAGAAAAGTGGTTCCTCAGTAATTTGCCTTGACCCAAGTCCTTCACCCTGTTGCATATTGTAATATATGTATAAAAATGTAACTGTTGGAGTGAGTATAATACTGTATGTAACAGGGTTAATATTGATAAGTGCTTTAACCTTTCAGGATCAAGGATTATACTTTAAACATTTAAAGTACACTTTTAATGCTAAGCTCCTCACTGATAGAAACTTTTGAAATGATAAAAGGTTGTGATCAAAGACAGGTCATTTTTCTCTCTTGAATCAGGAAGTAACCTTTGAGTAATAAAGCAGATCATTCTTGTTGCATACTGCACTGAACCAGTATTTAATTTGTCTAGCGCTCACCCACTAACATCTAAATGGAAACAATGTTGTAATTAAAAAAATAATAATAACATGCAGTATATATATATTTTAATTATTTTTATCTATTTTATTTTTAGTGTATTGCACATACTTAGAAAAATTGTATATTGTATATATTGTATATATATATATATATATATATATATATATATATATATATATATATATATATATGTCTTGATCCTTAATCATATGCAGTAGAGGGGTCTCCATGTGGTATCAGCTTTTATCAATTATGAGTAACAGTGCAGATGCTGTGCTATTGAGCACATTAGGCTGCATGTGAAGTTCTTCAAGGTCATCCTCCTCCATTAGTAATTATACTTTTTGAACTTAAGTGGAATTAAGTGAACCATAAGTCACGCGCAACAAGAACAAGAGCTTCCATCAGAAGTTAAATTTCCTCTAATTACACATGGATCACCTTTCACTTTCTGAAAGACCAAGAACTTTTATTTTGGGCAAAATCATTCAAAGTTAGGATTTTCTTTTTGGTTTTAATGAGAGGAACATGAAACAAGTCAATGCACAATATATATATATTTAAAGAAATTAAAACTTTTATTCAGCAAGGATGCATTAAATTCACAGCAAAGACTTTTAGATTGTTGCAAAAGATTTCTATTTCAAATAAATCCTGTTATATTCTTTTATTAATCAAAGAATCCTGAAAAAAAAATGCATATCATTCCACAAAAATATTAAGCAGCACTACTGTTTGCAAAGTTATCAATAATAATAAGAATTGACCTATCGGTAAGCCCCTCCCATCGAACGCAGATGAGCCAATGGCAGTTGAGTATCTCTGACATCTTTAGGTTTCAGCGCCATAGAGAAACATTGGAAGATCCAAAGCTTTCATCGGTTTGATGGTGTTTATGATACAAACATGGAAAAACGATGTGCCTGGGGTACTTGTAACACTGATTGCAGGTATTCTGAGAGGATTGGCAATGGAATTTATTTTATTCCATTTCCTAAAGCCAAACAAAACAGAGCAAAATGTCCCTAAGCATTCAACCCCAATCCCAAAGAAAATGAAAACGTTAATTTTCTGGTTGTCATACTCTCATTAAGTTACTATTTTCATCTGCTCAAGCAGAACGTTAATGTCATCTTGTGCTTCAGCAAGGTATCTCTGGCTAAAACTAGCTAACGTTAAAGTTAGTGAGTCCATGCTAACGTACAAACCTAAATAGCTAACTGTTCTCACGTCATGTACAGCGTAGGTCAAAAACTCATAAACGAAGGTCTACATTTCAGTGCCTCTTCATATTAAACTGGTTAAATGTAAATTAATTTAACTTTACCCTGCGGTACATGAATAGTGTCGATCCTGGATGTTGTCATCTGCGATCGTTACAAATGTAACATGAGGCTTCTCCCGCTTGCATTGTTATCCGTAAACCCTTGCTTCCAAATTAATACCCACAATATTTATTTTAAAATCTTTTATATATCCCTCTATGGCATATTTAAGTCCCACTTGAATGGTGGTCCTTCTCTGTTCAAAATTTATCAAAAACATCTTGGGACAAGGTTTTCACACTGACAGCTGTCAACACAAGACAGCTAGCAACTCCGTTTGTTTGTCAGAGTTCGCAACAGTAACTGAGGGGGACGGGGCTTACCGATTGGTCTTTCCTTTCTTGAGCACCAAATCAGCATATTATAATGATTTCTGAGGGATCATGTGACACTGAAGAGTGGACTAATGACTGCTGAAAAAAATCTACTTTGTCATCACAGGAATAAATTACATTTTAAAATATATTAAAATAGAAAGCAGTTATTGTAAATTTTTATAATATTTCACAATATTACAATTTGTATTGAATTTTTGATCAAATAAATGCAGCCTGGGTGAGCATAAGAGATTTAAAACAAGTTAAAACATTACAAAACTTAGAATTTTAGTGTGTATTTAGCGTGTTTGGCTTCAGCACCATGGACAGTGCATTGAAACACATGGGGCCCTATCATACACCCGGCGCAAGTGTTTTTGCTAGTTTCAGCCCGACGCAGTTCTCATTTTCCCATCCTGTGCCGCGTTGTTTAAATAGCAAATGCATTTGCACCCATTTGTGCGCCCATGGGCATGCCGGTCTAAAAAAGAGGTGTGTTCAGGTGCATTGTTGGCGCGTTGCTATTTTGAGGAACTGAAAATAGACTGCACCATAGACCAACTCAAACCTGGTCTAAAGTCTGGCGCAATATTTTTTCTTTGTTATTTAAAGAGCGTGTTAGTAATATGCGCCTATAGGCGGGTGCACAACGCACGTACACTTTGCTTATTACACACACAGGGGCAGCAGCACACAAACATTTTTAAAAATGAAAAATTACATTCCGCCATGTAAATAGCGAACCCGCCATGGTGCGAGCGCAACTGGCTTTTAAAGGGGATGGGAGATGAGACTCTGATTGGTTTATTGCACGTTACGCCCAAAAAACACCCATTACTCATTAAGAGAATAGGGACAACCCGTTTAGAACATGTGCCCGTCGATAAACTAGCAAAAGTGGATTCGGACATGCTCTGAGTGCACCTGCACCGTGCGCTTTAGACCATGCGCTTAGATCGTTAAAATAGGGCCCTTAAAGTCTAAAGACTTACTATGTATCAGTCAGAAAGGACTGCATGGATTTCAGTTGATGATTTGGCTTAATTTTCTGTCTACATTCTGTAGATATATATACTGACCTTTTTTTATTTTCCCAAGGTTCAGTTTTATGATTACGTTTTTGATTAAAACTCTACAGTTATTTATACAGTGAATTAATCACAGTATTGATTTAATTTCTTGTAAAGAAAAGGTCAAATAGCCATTTATATGAGAGCACTCACTAGTGCACCGTACTCAGTCTCATTCACTTTTATTCTGTTGATCTTTGTGGTCATTCATTCTCAAGAGATCCTTTACCTTGCTGGATGCACTGCCTGGACACAATGAAGGATGTCCTTAGAAATCCTTAGAAAATGCAGGGTCAAGATGTATTATCATGCTTGGCATGGCTTCACAAAATTGCAAAAGTTGTCAAGATCTGTAAGGAAAAGCAAAAAGGCCACCTGTCTTGTGGGCATGTTAAAGCAGAAGTGTCTGTGTCTCTTACAGCTGTAGCTCTTCTTTTTTGCACTTAAAGTCTTTGACAGGTGAGCATGGCATGCACGTATCATTTTATACTGTACTCTGAGGGTTTCGTAACCCTGTCTGACCCTGTTCAAGTGCTTTTATAATGAGCCTTAGACATGGAATAAGAACCCTTGCCTTCTGTTCTCCCCCCAGAATCTTTCCCCAGCTTCCTCTGTCAGGTTTTTCTATTACACTGTAACTATTTTAAATAGGAAATAACTAAGACATTTCCCTTAATCTTCTTGTCCTTATTTGCCTTTCTTTTCTCACTCTTCCTCTTCATATCTCTATGTGACATTCATATGCTGTTAAAGGAATAGTTCACCTAAAAATGAAAGTTTGCTTAAAATTTACTCACACAGAGTCCATCCAAGGTGAGTTTGTTTCTTATATCTTATATGTCTCTTTTATCACTTGCTCACCAATGGATCCTCTGCAGTGAATGGGTGCATATAGAATGGGAGTCCAAACAGCTAATAAAAACATCACAATAATCCACAAGCAATCCACACAACTCCAGTTCATCAATTAACTGTCTTTTGAAATGAAAAGCTGTGTTTTTGTAATAAACAAATCCAAAGTTTGGTTACACTTTACTTGAAGGGGTGTGCATAAGACTGACATGACACCTTCATAATCATGACATGACACCTACATAATCATGACACGACACGTGTCATGAATATGAAGGTTTTTTATGCATGTTTCTGACAACTGTCATTAAGTGTCATTCGCTCAGTTATGTAATTTTTAATGCAAAGATTACATTGTTTGAGATGTTTTTGTTATGGGCTATGGTTAGGGGTAAGGGTAGGGGTAGGGTTAGGTTAGGGTTGGGTCAAATAATGTCATATTTGCATTAAAAATGACATAACTGAGCGAATGACACTTAATGACAGTTGTCATAAACATGCATAAAACCTCCTTCATATTCATGACATGTGTCATGTCATGATTATGAAGGTGTCATGTCAGTCTTATGCACACCCCTTCAAGTAAAGTGTTACCCAAAGTTTTAACATAATACTGCTTTCTTCTGTGAAAAATCATCTGAATTAGGAGAGAAATATGCTCAACAGGAGATTGACCTTTTCACTGGAGGAAGCATTATTACAGATGATGGACTGGTATTTTGGGTAGAAGTGACACTTTAAAGTTAAAATGCTTTAGTGATAGATTTGTTTCTTACACACATGCAGCTTTTCACTTCACAGTACATTAATGTATGGATAGGAGTCATGTTGTGGATTATTGTGATGTATTTATCAGCTGTTTAATCTCTCATTCTGACGGCACCCATTCACTGTAGCGGGTATCACTTGGTGAGCAAGTGATATAATACTAAATTTCTTGAAATCTGTTCTGATGAAGAAACAAACTCATCTACATCTTGGATGGCCTAAGGGTGAGTAAGTTTTTCAGCAAATTTTCAATTTTGGGTGAACTATTATTCCTTTAATGTCAGCGTCAGAGTTCCCATAGTCCTGTAAAACCTGCAATTATCAGGAAATTTTAGACAGTCTCCATCATTTAGGTTTCCATCCATTTTTCTAGTTATGCTCAGATCTAAAAGCTTTTATCAGCTATAACAAATGGACAAAGTCATAGACAAATCATGCAAATGTTTTAGTCAAAAGGTGTGGCAACCCTGGTGCATGATCTTGAATGTGGTAGTGTATGAGCACAGCTGAATGGCAATTTAGATTTTCTTTCGATTCTTACTTCACCTAGACTTTATTCACATCACGTGCATGCATTCACATCAGACTAGATTGCTGTGTGTCTCACTCTGTCACGCACACACATACACACAGTACACCATTAATCAAACACAGAATAATCACAGTTCTTATTGTCAGCTTAGTTGTCATATTTTGATATTTAAGACAGAGTGAGTTAGAGCTTGCAAAGAAAATGCTATGTACATATTAATATATTATCATTCATTTCATTATTTTTATGCTGTATTGTTGTATTTGTTGACTTGACTGCACAGACACAATTGGAAGAGAACTGAACTGAGCTGGACGATGACATCACTGAATCAACAATGAACTGACTTTAACTGATAAACTGACTGTTTTCTATTGTGCTCTTGCATTATCAGCACACGTATTTCCTGGTTAACACTGTAAAGCTGCTTTGACAATCTGTATTGTATAAAGCGCCATATAAATAAAGGTGACTTGACTTGACTTGACTATCATAGACCTGTAATTAATGCTCTTGCTCAGTGGTCAGCATTTTCGTATTTAGCTTTGTTTGAAACCACATCAGTATTCTGCATAATTATCTCTTGATAATGCTTTTAATATGCAGAGATGCACTATATAAAGGCAAAAAAAATAAAGAAAGAAATTTGAATTCAAACAGGATCTTTTACTATGACCAAAGGCTTTACTAAAAAATTACCTTTTGTAAGAGGATTATATAGTGAAGTTCACACATTAACTAGAATTAGAGATTTTAAAAATATGCATGCTACATACAGGTTGGTTTCTTCACATATGTGAACACAAAATGCCATTTATAGCAGCTGACATTGTACGTTATTTCACAACATATTTTGTCTACAGAGCAGCAATATGACCTTGAATGTGCTTCGTCTCTGGTTGAATTATAGTGGCTGGGGATAAAAGTCTAAAGAAAGGAGAAGAAAGCTCAGAGAAGAAAGGTTGGGCTCAGGTAGGTTAGGATAACTGTGTTTATCATTTCATAGACTGTAGCTTTATCCTCTGAATAAAGCTAAGAAAAGGGAATAGCTGAAAATAGTAAAGTCAATGTCGGCAGGCTGAAACAGTTTTTAGGTTTTTGGATCATTTTTAAAGGCCACCATGATTAACAGAAGCAAATACTGGGTTATGATCTCTCTAATGTCATGCTGAGGGTTGCTGGGAATACTTTTTGGCATTTGCTGAAAAGGATGGGGAAAAACAGCTTTGTATATGCATTGCTGTTGGTGATATCTGGCAAAATCCATGTGAAATGCTTTGCTTTACTTTAAACATTACATTCATGGCCCTCACGTTTCATCCAGAGTCTTAGGGCTGGGAGGGGGAAAGACACTGACTGAATGTTAAAATGGTCTGGATGTCTAAAAAGCTGTAGGCGATGAGGGGAAAATGTGTGCCTCATTGAAGCTGTTCACCACTCATGACTTTTATACAATCATTTATTATTCTTTTAAAGGTGAGTCTCATGAAACTTGGCGAGAATATGTCAAGATCACATTTCACTCTAAAAAGAAAAAAATAAGAATATTGTGCATAAAAAAAATGAATTTTAGTTTTTGCAGCATAAATATAAATTTTTATTAAGGAAATTATATTACACATATTCCCCAAAATTATCATTACCATAAGACAAATGCAAATGTTATTCTCATTGCAGAATATTTATTGTATTTTACAGTAGTTATAGATCTTGTAAGTTTTATATTGATTTTAAATCAAATTAATTGTATTAGTATTAATATTATTTAATTAAAAGGTAATATTTAATACTGTAAATATATATATAAATATATATATATATATAAATACATGATTTTTATGCACTTTAATACAAGAATCACTATTAAGAAAAACAAAAAGCCTCATTCATTATGGTAATGTGTTAAGGTGCTTTTAGTTGTCATGAAAATAATCTTGTGATGCAAGAAATCTTATTGATCCTAAAAATAGACTTAATTAATGTGAAATAAATTTTTACATTTTAGGGTAAAATGTGAGCTAGACGTGTTTTTTTTTGGGGGGGGGGGGTTTGAACTTTCCAC
>NW_015546133.1:919835-945940 GCF_001515605.1 Sinocyclocheilus anshuiensis | reverse complement strand
GGGGGGGTTTGAACTTTCCACTTACTAACATTTTCATTATTCTACCTGGGAAAATAACTGGGAAATCCTCAAAATTGCACTTAAATTTACAGGCATGCATCTATAGCAAATTTGTCTGTATGAGGATCTTTGCCACCAGTAACACAGAATGAAGGGCTGTCTGGACTAATCAGATGGCTCAGTCAACTGATTCTACATTGGCTGTAAACAGTGACTGTTTAACATGAGAAATTGAGTAAATGGATTGGTCGACATAACAGAACTTTTAACGCAGCAGACCATGCATGAGGTTAATCTGAGAGGGCAGAGGCTAGAAGAGAGCACACTGTTTTACGGAGCGATGTGTTTTCTGTGTTCACAGTATAATCAAAGGCTTCACACTCCCTGGGGATCCTGCTTTTGAAGCTGATGTGATTCATTCTTTGTCTTTTCTTTTCACTCTGTAGCATTGTCATTGGCCTCTCTTATTTGCTCTCTGGTTCTCAGCTTGTCGTTCACATGAGTTTACCCCAATTCAATTTAAAAGGCATAAAACAGGCTTGGAAGGGCAAAGGCAGGAAGCGAGGGCATCAAAAGTGACAAGTATACTTCGAAAAGGGGCTTTTAAGGCATAGTCAACATAAATGTCCTTACAAGAATCATAAACACATGCCAAAATGATTTTCATGTACAACTGAAATAGTTTTTGTTACAACAGAAAATGTTAACATACAAACTAAAAATAAGGGTAGGGTCAATGTACAGTACCGTTCAAAAAAATGTACGTAAGTTTTTTTAGTGGTTTTGAAATAACTTTTTATTTGATATTTATTTGATAAATGCTTACCAAAATTGCATTATTTTAATGAAAATTATAGTAAAATAGTAATACTGAGAAATATTATTACAATTTAAAAGAACTGTTTTTGATTTTAATATATTGTAAAATATATTTTATTCCAGTGAAACAATGTTGTGCTTCTTTATATTTTAGTTGAAACTGATATATCTTGTCGTGGCCACAGTGTAAAGTATATATATATATATATATATATATATATATATATACATTTTATTTCACATAAAACAACCTTTAACCCTGCTCCTGGGAACCCACTGTCCTGCAGAGTTTAGCTCCAACCTTAATCAAACACACCTGAACCAGTTAATCAAGCACTTCAGGGATCACTTGAAAAATCACAGGCCAGGTGAGCTGAAGCCGGTTCGAAATAAACTTTGCAGAACAGAGGGGCACCAGGAGCAGGGTTGAAGACCTAAGTAATAAATTTTTCGATTTTGCCACAGTAGGCATAACAAACTGTGCTATCATATAGGCATCAATCTGTGCTAGTAGAAATGAGATTATTTACAAGCCCTCTTTCTCTTGCTCTGTTTTGCACAGGGAATGTGTTTGTTGTCAGTTTGGCCTTTGCTGACCTGGTGGTGACTTTCTATCCCTACCCGGTGGTGTTGTATGCAATCTTCCATGACGGCTGGTCTCTGGGGGAAACCCAGTGTAAAGTCAGCGGATTCCTAATGGGCCTGAGTGTGATCGGCTCTGTTTTCAACATCACTGGCATCGCCATCAACCGTTACTGCTACATCTGTTACAGTTTTGCCTACGGACGTCTCTACAGCTTCCGTAACACGCTGCTGTTAGTGGCCCTGATCTGGGCACTCACTGTGCTGGCCATTCTTCCCAACTTCTTCGTGGGTTCGCTGAGTTACGACCCCCGCGTTTACTCCTGCACCTTCACGCAGACTGCTAGCAGCTCCTACACTGTGGTGGTGGTGGTGGTTCACTTCCTGGTGCCCATCGCGGTGGTGACCTTCTGCTACCTGAGGATTTGGGTTCTGGTGATACAGGTGAGGCGGAAGGTGAAGAGCGAGGAACGCTCAAGGGTGAGACCCAGCGACCTGCGCAACTTTGTCACCATGTTTGTGGTGTTTGTTTTATTTGCAATCTGCTGGGCTCCGCTCAATCTAATCGGTCTTGCTGTGGCCATCGACCCAGAGGTCATGGCTCCACGTATTCCAGAGTGGCTCTTTGTGGTCAGCTACTTTATGGCCTATTTCAACAGTTGCCTCAATGCTATCATTTACGGACTCCTCAATCGGAATTTCCGAAAGGAGTACGTGCGGATCATGACGTCGGTGTGGATTCCTCTGAGGTTTGTGACTGAGACCTCCAGGGCTGCCACAGATGGGATGAGGAGCAAACCCTCACCGGCCATTAATAACAATGAGTGACTTTTGTTTTTAGCCAATCACTGTTCAGAGAGGAACATTATGGATGCATGAAGCAAATTTACATGCTTTGAACTGTGAACACATATTTTGAATGCTACAGAACCATTATGCACAACTCAGGGTGCTTGTTTTATTTGCAAATTGGAAATATGTGACTGCCTAAATTTCTGCAAAACCTGAAATGTGTTGTTACATTTCACTGAACTTTTCAGATGACACCTCTACAAGCAGCGCTATAAGCCATTTCAGTTTTTTTCTGCATTGGAGATGCAGGTTTATCAAACAGTACAGCGCCATGAAAATAACATTCCTGTGGGTACAAAATAGCTGCAAAATTATATTTTAAACCCCAATTTCTGGCGTGTTTAATTTTCTCTGAAACAGTTGAACATGAACATGCTAATGCTTTTTTACGCTGTTTGTAACGCAGCAATTCAGAAATGAAATGTCGGGTGAGTGGCGCAAAAATGTGAATGCTCCATTGTGTTTGAAATTTATGTACCACCTACACTAAACCCTACCGAAAAGCGAATGTAAGATAAAAACACATTTGCTGAAGCAACCATGCCATTTTAGCTTCAAGGCTTAACAAGGGTTTGAGCTCTTTTGTGGAGTGTCATGACTTGTGTTTTACAGGACTTATACCAGAGTGCTCCGCATCGCAAATGTGCCAGCTGTACCAGGTGAGCTACCGAGCAAGTTTACCATGTCAGAAAAGCCATTTAAATGGAGCGAATTATGTGATGCAAACATTAAAACGTATTAGTTTACAAATCATGCACTATGGTAAAAGTGTTTTGAGGTCATAACATAGTATTATGGATATGGAAGGAACCGTGCAGAAATGAGTCTTTATTCATCAATAATCTGCTCCATAATCATAATTTGTGTGAAAGGAAAAGAAAGTTGTTGGTGTTTTTCTGTCTCTAGTGTCCATTTCACCTGAAAACTACAGTAAACTGTATTATGTATAGGTACATTTTTGCAGTTTTGCAGAAATGTAGGCAGTCACATATTTCCAATAAGCATTGGTTGTTAATTTTTGATGTTGTGATCCATTTCTGTCATTATTAAGATATATTTAACTCCCAGTTTATATTGAAAATTAAATGAAGTTTTAAATCAATTTATTTAGCATCTGTTTATGATCTATGACTATTTATTGAAAACATTTTGTACGATTTTGTGGGTCTGTTGTATAAATCAGTATGCATCATATATTTTAGTCATTTTCAGTTCCGAACTTCTGCCTTACTCTTACAACTTTAACTTGAAATATGAAAAAATCCATATATTTATTCAAGGTGCCAAACGTTAATGCATTGACAGTAAGTATCTGATATACCAAATCAGTTTGTCAGATCAAACCAAATGGGATTCTGAAAGCATCCTAATTTAAATGCAACGTCAACAGAGCTTTAATGAGCGAAGAGCTTCCAGCACAGCGAGATAAAGCACAAACTTAAAAAAAAAATTCATGCGGATTCTGCGAAGAGAAATTTAGCTTTTTCAAAGTGAACGGCGACAGCGTGTGGTCAGTCAGTCATCAGTTTCAATCGGTGCTCACCTCTTATCTTTCAAATATTAAATGTCATTCATGACTTTGGGGTTATTACTTTGCCAGGAAATGTGCATGACTCTGAAACCATATATTTTCTTCAACAAATGATCTGTGAGTAAAACGCAGAAGGAATTTCGATTAAGATGAAGGTTACTGGCAAAAGGGGAAAATATTAAGAGACCTGGTTCGAATGTAATGTTGTCTGTGCTTGTCTTCACTTGATTTGGCAATGTGTGATTTAATCCTCCCGCCATAATGACACGTTCCATGCAGTGTGATTGTACTGTGTGAGAACATGCTTCACCATTGACCTGAATAAAAGAAAGGAACCAAACTGATGAAAGCCAAGTCTATTGGTGATTGTGCAACCTCTCTCTGGTATGAATGGGCTGCAGAGGGATTACATGGGGAGATTGGGATGAGCTTGCTCCTTATGGCCACATCTGCGCAGGGAATTATGGGGGATGTGTGGCTGGTGTCCCAGCAGATGGTGGACTGAGGTGGTTGATAACATAAACACTTGGCCAAGTTGTGAGCAATCCTGTTGTCGATTTGCTGAATGCATTATCCAGAAGGGTTGCAGGGAGGGAGTCTGGTTGAAAACTGTAGCAGAAATGTAATGGGAGTTGTACCAGACAAGGTTTTGGAATATAGAATATTATTTGTGAGGAAAATAAATATGTCATCAGCAATTTCAGGCTACTTTGCGACAAGTTAGTCATGATTTAATGTAGTTCACTCACAATCAAGCAAGTTACCTACACCGCTCTCTACTAACATATATAGTAGAGGCTAACTATTTTGAAAGTTACTTAAGGGGCAATATCTACTTAAATACATACTAATCTAATTATATAAATAATAATTCAGAGGAATATTTCTCAGGCACAAAAACAAATAGTTGTTAAATGAATAACCAATCTTAATTAGAGTGACCGCATCAAACCGCCACAAAAAAATGGGTGTCAACTCTAAATTTATTAAAACCCATGACATACTATAGGAAATTAATACTTTCGATTTCAAATAAATGCTGTTATTTTGAACATTCTATCAATTTTTATTCAATTGCATAACATTTTAAAAATATCAAGCACATCTGTTTTCAACATTGATGATAATAATAAATTAATAAAAAAATAGCATATAAGAATGATTTCTGAAAGAGTAATGGCTGCTGAAAATTCAGCTTTGCCATCAGGAATAAATTAAATTTTAACACACTAAAATAGAAAACTATATTTTTCACAATATTACTGTTTTAATGTACTTTTTAGCAAATAAACGCAGCCTTGGTGAGCATAAGAGATTTATTTGATAAACATTAAAAGATCTTAATGACTAAACTTTTGAGCGGTATTGTACTATACAGTATATAATATGTAGCATTTAGATGCATTATATGACTACTTGTTGAGGGGAAAAAAAGCTTGTCATTGAAAAGTGGAGAAAGATTGCAGAGAGACAAAAAATATAGACACACACACACACACAGACACACACACTGAATAACAAAAAAAGATAACAATAAAACTGTTCTGCACCAAAAAAATACTCATGGTAATCTGGTGTGTTGATTCATAAATCATGAATCAATACACAGATACAAAGCTTTGAGTCCTTTAATAGTATAATGGCAACCCTGTGCTGCTTTTACTTTTTTGTGCACTTTCACCTTCCACTTTGGTTTATCACATGTATTATATAATATTCAGTAAAATCAGAACATGGATCTTGGACACAACAACGGTTTACAATTATAGCAAATTTTGCACAGATAAAAGGGATTTGTTGTGTTGAATGCAATATACAGACAGCTATTCTGCCAAAATAAAAAAAAAATAAAAATCATAATTAAAGTAAATATTGTAACAAGTAATTTTTAACTTCAAATTAAACCGTATAGCACAGCACGAAGTGAGAGAACTAAATAGTTCCCGCAGCAGATGAAACTGCCCTGTGGGAAAATTATCATACCACAAGCCCTTCTAATTTACCTTTGCTCTCGCTTTAATTTCTCAAACACGTGTACAAACACTTACCCACACTCATACAGAAACCTTATTTAAAAACATTTATGCAGCACACTTAAAGGCCCCCGAGACTGATAAGCATTCGCAATGCACACATATGCTTGCTTAAAGAAGCACTTTGCATATAAATCAATGAACGTACACACAAAGAGTGCGTACATGCACACTTCTAAAATGCATGGGATTGTGCAATAGCGATCGCAGGTTCAATCATGGGTTGTTGAGTTATTGAGATCTTTCTGAGCTCAATCATTATTGTATCTCTGAGAAAAGCCCTCGACCCCTTTGAATGCTCCCTGTGTGCTGTAAACTGAATTAAATTGATTCTTTATGGAGGAGGTTAATACATGTTTTTTTTGTATGCAACACGTTGTTTACACTGTATTATTCAGTACTCATTACTTTCATAACACACTTGCAAATTTACAATTTTTCATTCAACAGTCACTTTCATTAAAACAATATAAGTGTACTTCACTTACATACACATAAACCTGCTTGCATACACTTGAAAACATTTTGAAAAAATTGTGAAAGCTATAGTTAAATGTGACATTATACTTAAAAATAGCACAAAAAAAAAGAAAAAAAGTGACACTCATATAAACACTAAAGCATTTTTGTTCCTCATTAACATTTCAATACCCATTTTTCCCCCTCCATTTTTACAAAGCCAGAAAAAATATTTTGTAGCATTGTAAAAGACTCAATCATTTATAAACATCTCTAAATGTTTATAACATTTACATCTATAAATGATTGATCAATTTAATGTATCCTTGCTGAATAAAAGTATTTATAAAAAAAAAAAAAAAACTTACTGACACCAAAAATCCAACTTCCATTTTGTCAGACAAACTCTATTTTAAAGGTTGATTGAACTATTGAATGTAGAAAAAGTTGACAATGCTTAAAAAAATGTTTGTAGGCCATTTAGTATGAACACCTTATAAATATTAAACAGCAAGAACGTCTCAGGTTACGTATGTAACCATGGTTCAGGAGTGGCTCGCATGTCTAGGCCATAGAACCTGACGAAGGTTAGGGGCGTGGACCATCCTGCAGCGTCGCAGATGTCCTGCATTGAGACACCTGCCAAGAAGGCCTTAGAGGCCGCTACACTTCTCGTAGAGTGAGCCTTGACCCCAAGAGGCGAAGGGAGATAAGAGGACTCATAAGAAATAGAACTAGCATCTGTTATCCACCGACTGAGGGTCTGTTTCGTAGCAGGAAGACCTCTCTTAGGGGGACCATAGCATACGAGCAGTTGGTCCGCCCTTCTCCACGAGGCAGCTCTGTGGACGTATGCGTCCAATGCTCGCACTTGACACATACAGTTTAGCTTCTGCTGGTCTGGATCCCCGAAGGGAGGAGGACTGAAGGCCTGGAGTACGACAGGCCGTGGTGTAGAGGAGGGGACCTTAGGAACATAACCCGCTCGAAGGAACAGAATCGCTTTGGCCAGACCGGGCGCAGAGTCAAGATAAGACGGGGCGACTGAAAGGGCCTGCAGATCCCCAACTCTCTTGAGAAAAGATATCGCCAGAAGGAAGGTAGTTTTGATAGTAAGGTGGCGATCGGCCGCGGGCAGGGTGGCCACTCATGACCGCACCCCGACCGGTGAGGGATGTGTCCGTCGCTAGCGTTACGCGGCGACAAGGAGCTCCCAGCACCGGGCCCTGAGACAAGAACCAAGTTTTCCTCCACATGTCCAAGGCACGTAAGCATCGCCGCGTGACCGTGGGCGAGAACGACATCTCGATGTCGAACCACCATCTGCTCTGAGCTAAAATCAACCAATCGTCGATATAGTTTCGTATGCGGATGCCCTGGAGTCACAATGGAGCCAGGGCTGCATCCACACACTTCGTGAAGACGTAGACGGCGTCGCCAAACAGGCCAGAAGGCGCAAGCGGGCCGTCCATTAGGCAGACCTTGTCTCTCTCTTTCATATCTGACAAGGTCAGCCATAAATGCCTCTCCACTGCCACCATAGCTCGGGACAGACAACACCAAATAAGACTCACAACTGACACACACACAGAGCGCTTGCTGAATGACAGAAAGCTGACGCTGGTCTCACCGCACGTGCTTTTATAGCTTCCTGGTCATTACATCACCCGCCCGTGACGTCTCGCCCATCTATTTGTCTGATTACACACGAGGTTCAGAGCCGGTCACGCTGAAGGGCGTTCCCTTAGCGTCCTCCAACGCAGCTCGAGTTCCTAAAGAGGAACTTGTCAAGTTTGGTGGTGAGGGTCTAACTAACAGGCTGATGATGCAATTGAATAATTTGTTTTCGTCACCAAAAGTCACCATTAGTGAGTAGTGTTCTCTTCTTTCTTCCAATTCTATTTGTATAACAAAGTTGTTTTGAAATGGTTCTATTTAACCTTTTCAGTGTGATCAACAAACTGACACACAAGTTAGAATCAAACTAAGAAAGTTCTGCATCACAATTAATGTTAATATTAATACACAGCTTAAGCTTTTTGAACTTGCATAATGTACAAAAAAACATTATTTTTGAGTTTATAGAACTTGTTTAATCTTAAGTCTTTGTATCACACGTCCTTGTCACAAGCAAAATGAAAAAAAGAGCGAGTCATTAGCAATCACCATTGCATCCTTGTGCTGACACTAAACCCCAGGTCGCTACAGAAAGACTGTCCATGTAATGAGTGTGTCACTTTGGATTAAAGCATCTAGAAAACAACTGCTTACAAAAAGATTTTATGTTGCCTCAGGGTGACGCTATGCAGTACAGGGTTAAACAAACACAAACAGACGCACTGTCCCACACGGCGCATGGAAGGGTGTGTCAGAAATGACAGGGATCAGCAACTGCTTACGACACATCATGACATCCGTTAGCTCTCGCTCTCAAACTTTAGGTGTTGCATTTCATGACCTTGTCTTTCCAAAATCACAAAGGATGTTTTTGGGCTTGTGAAAATGCGATATTGAATCGCCAACCCGCAGACAGGAAAAACATTGTTTGGCCACAGACAGGCACTGATGTAAACCGGCTTCTCATGAAATGTCACATGCATGCATGAATAAGCAAAACACTCAAGCACACACACACACACACACACACGAATCGCCCTGGGTTCCAGCACCATTGCCGTCAAATGTTGATCTGAATCCTGCACGACATGATAAAAGCTTCCTCCTCAGCTTCTATACAAAGACATTTCTGGCTGAAGAATAATTTTGCACACATGCTTCTTCACCTTAATGACTAAAGAGGCGTACTTCATTCCAAAGTTTTGGATGTGGCACGTAGAGCTGCTGTTTGTTCTTAATGAGAGTGCTGGAGAATATTTCAGTGATCTCACGGAGCAGATCATGAGGATGTGCTTTAATTCAGCTATCTGGCTAGGTTGTAGCTCCAAATCCCATGAGGGGTGATCCATTAGTTCCCACTATTGTGTCCTTAAAAAAAGGCACTTAACCTGACAAGTGAATTGTAAGTTGCTTTGGATAAAAGCGTGAATGTCTGCCTACTTATAGTAGCTGTGTCAGCTGTATGTGAGTCTATATGCGTTTTCAACACTTCTCTTCATTTCTGGATTATTTATATACTATTATACTATCTAATATTTTGTATTAACCTTTATTTTTATACGTTTATTAGCTTTTATTATTGTATTTTTTAAATTTGTTTTTATTTGAATTTTAGTTAAAGTTTTAGTAATTATGTTGTGTGCTTTTGTCAGTTTTATTATAATAATAAATATTTCTATTTTGTTTTAACTTATTTTTATTTTTGTTCTAATTTTAGTCATTTTAGAACCTCATCTTAAACTTATTTTATTTCAGTTAGTTGCCAGGCAACATTTCTAATTTCCATTCAAGTTTTTAAAGTTTACATTTTTCATCTAATATTTTTATCTAATAAGTTATTTCAGCTTTATTTCAATGAACAAAAAATATTTTAATAGGTTTAGTTTACAATAACAATTCTCTTTAGCTTCTTGCGAGCAAGTTGTTTTTCATCTAATATTTATATTTTATATTCTTTCAGCTTTATTTCAAGTAACAAAAACTTTAATAGTTTTAGTTTACAATAACAAGATTTCTCTTTAGTTTCTAGTGTGCAAGACTGTGTCCTAAATAGGCTCAAATTTCCACAAGCAAGAAATGTTCATTCAGAAGATATTTTGATGTTTGATGTACATTTATTGAAGAGTATGATTTTGAGATTTCACTGTGAGCATTAAAAGGATAGATCACCCAAAAATGAAAAATTCTGTCATCATTTACTCATCATTTAAAAAACTGTATGACTTCCTTTCCTCTGTGGAACATACAATATATTTTGAGAAATGTCTCAGTGTCAGCTTATTTTTTATTTATTTATTTATTTTAACAATGGAATCACCAAAATTGCCTAGTTACCAACATTCTTCAAAATATCTTCTTTTGTGTTCAACAGAAGAAAGAAACTCATTCTGGTTTGGAATGACATGGGGTGAGTAATTCATGACAGAATATACATTTTTGGGTGAACTGTCCCTTTAAGTTGCAATGTCAAATTGAATAAACACATTAACAGTACTAAATTATAAAGTATTATAATATTATGCATTAACATTTTTTGACATTGAGACTAGTCCAAATACCTTCTGGGTCCACTGTGTGTTTGTGCACATTGGCATGTGTGTATTTACTGTATGTGCAAACTCACAAACTAATCAAGTGAAAAAGTGTGAAACCGTGTCCTGAAATCATAAACCTCGCGTCCTCCAGCGACTTTAAATCCTCTCGCAAACCGTGACCTCTCAAACCCAGACAAAAAACCAGAGCGCTAACATGCCCGGAAGTCACAACGCCCATAAGTGCACATGCAAAACCACAGGTGCACCAGCACGCCATCTGCACCGTAATAAAATAATAAGCACACACTTCTGAACTCAGCTGGGTTCTTCTGGAGAGAAGAAGCTGCTTGTAATGACATTTGCTCTGGTGGCATGGCAGGTTCCTGAAAGGCAGATATCCTGAAGCACGGAGTAAATTACTGTGTATCTGTGCAGCCTGCCAACTGTCAGCTCAGCTCGTTGCCGATGACCTTGGAATACTATTGTTGTTCCTTTGACCAGGCTTGAGTAATTGCACTCAAAGCTTGTAAGGAAGGACAGTGTGATAGGAGGGGGACTTTTGAAGACCAAAAATATAAATCAGTTTCAATCAAGATGTGCAGAGTTGAGTGCAGGTGAGAGACGGAGAGATGTAAGCACATACTGTATATATTTGTTTTCATTACAGTGTTGTTATGGTTAACAAAAAGTAAAATAATAAATAAATAAATACAACATTTTAATGAACTAAAATATAAATATAACTGGAAAAACTAAAACTAACTAAAATAAAATAAATTAATAATAAATTAATTTTAGTGTTTGTATTTTGTTACATGGTATATCGAAATTTAACAGCATTAAACATATTTACATTATATGTTAAAGCATTTAACCCTAAAACATTAAAACTATAATAATTAAATAAAGTGAAACTACAAAATGCTGAAAAATACAAACAATAAATTAAATTGAAAGGACAAATTTAAATAAAATAAAAATAAAACAAATAATGTTTTATTTACAGAGAGCTTTTCAAGGTACTCAAGGTAAAAATTCTGAAATAAAAACCTTTAAAAAGTATTAAAAATTCTAATAACCCAGGTTCTAGTGCTCAAATGACTTGAGTTCTCAGCAGTTTCTATTAAGTATCAGCTTTGTCCCAATTTTTTCTCCTAAGTTCCTTAAAAAATAGGTGTGATTGAGAATGTTTTAAGATGCATTAAGAGATTTATTTTTTTTTTTGCATAAAAGACATTAAAAAACTTAAATCTGCTAAGCCTGTAAGGAGAGATGGCCCAACGAAACAGAGCAGGCATTACAAGCCTGTTTCGACTGCACTGATTGGAGTGTTTTTGAAGCTGCTGCCACTCATCTAGATGAGCTCACAGATTCTGTAACATCGTATATCAGTTTCTGTGAGGATACATGCATTCCTTTCAGGACTTCTTAACATACAACAATGATAAGCCATGGTTCACAGCAAAACTCGGACATCATCGTCAGGCCAAAGAGGATGCCTACAGGAGTGGGGACAGAATCTTGTACAATCAGGCAAGGAACACACTGACAAAGGAGATCAGAGTGGCTAAGAGGAGCTACTCTAAAAAGCTGGAAAACAAGTTTTCAGCAAATGATCGTGCTTCAGTGTGGAAAGGTCTGAAAGACATTACAAACTACAAGACGCCATTCCCCAGCACTGAGGTGAATCAACAACTTGCTAAAGACCTGAATGAGTTTTACGGTAGATTTGAAACTCATGGTCTCACACCCCACACCCCTTCTGACCATCTCTCTACACAACCATTAACACTTCCAGCAACCCTTTAGGATACAGAAGAAAAGGAAAGCTCCAAGCCCAGGCAGTGTCTCACCAGCCTGTCTGAAAACCTATGCTGACCAGCTGGCGTCCAACTTTTCACAGATCTTTAACAGAGTCCCTGCCTGCTTCAAATGCTCCACCATCATCCCCATTCCAAAGAAACCCAAAATCACAGGACTTAATGATTACAGAGCTGTTGCCCTGACATCTGTGGTAATGAAGTCGTTTGAGAGACTGGTGTTGGCTAATCTGAAGGACATCACTGGACCCCTACTGGACCCCCTGCAGTTTGCTTACCGAGCAAACAGGTTTGTGGATGATGCGGTGAACATGGGACTGCACTTCATTCTGCAGCATCTGGACAAATCTGCTTACACACAAGAGGTTGAGCAGCTGGCTGTCTGGTGCAGTCTTAACAACCTGGAGCTTAACACATTAAAAACAGTGGAGATGATCGTGGACTTCAGGAGAAACCCCCCAGCATCATGAACAGTACTGTGGCTGCAGTACGTAGAGTCATTCAGGTTCCTGGGCACCACCATCTCGCAGGACCTGAAGTGGGACAATCACAATGACTCTATTGTTAAAAAGGCCCAATAGAGATTGCACTTCCTTCGCCAGCTGAGGAAGTTCAACCTGCCATGAGAGCTGCTCACACTGCTCTACTCAGCCGTCATTGAGTCTGTCCTGTGCACTTCAATAACTGTCTGGTTACAAAATCTACAAAATCAGATATTAGAAGACTAATCTTCTTCTTGAACTTTTGCTGTCTGGTCAGCGCTGCACCACAGGGACAGGGGACAGCCAGGCACAGAAATGTTTCTTTCCCCAGGCAATCTATCTTATGAACAGTTAAATGCTCTCCCCATTGTGCAATAAAAATATGTGCAATTATTATATCCTCTGGAAAGGGTTGTAGAGCCAAATTTTGAGCCACCTTCTGTCAATAAAAAGAGTACTATGGCGGTACCATGCTGATGGTTTTAAGTACTTTAAATATAGTTTTGATATACTATAAGATGACAGTATTAAAGTACTATGGTATTTACAGGATACTCCATGGTAAAAAGGAAACATAGTAGGCTACTAACGCGGTACCATCCAACATATATTTTCATGAGTTAGTATCCTTACTGTTCCTGCCTCTGTGCGTTCCTCATAAGCTATTTATTAAAACCACACAATAAAAATGTCTTGGTGATGCCCGTGTGCAGAGATCGCCCTGTCATGCCCTCATGACATACTGCAACGGACACACATATCTCACAGTCACTTTCTCCCACTCCTCTCGCTTTCTCCCACTCTAAGCAAAGAGAAAGCGCAAAGCCATTACGTGATGCAAAGACTTTGGAATAGGAACGAGAGACTTCTTTAAACCACGTTTATCTGAGATGGGTCATGATTGGAGGTCAGACAGAGGCTACGACAGAATCAAAATGGTGAAGATGATGGTCCTATTCTCGTTCATCATACTCAAATGGCCCTGGAAGCCTCTGGCAGCTCAGAGTAATCTCCTGTCAGGTTAATGACAGAGCGAGCGCTTGCCGAATTGAAGGACACTGAATGCTGTTACCCGTGTTTTTTGAACACCTGTTCTGTCATCTAAATCCTCTCTGTAATGCACATGTTTGACAGCGTGAAACAAAAGTGAGAATTACACTCAGGTTGGGAGGGAACTCTGTGAAATAAGCACTTAAACCACAGGTGTTGTGCTTCTCAGCCAATTTGACTAATTTTAAGCTAATTTAGCATGAATTAGCTGCATTAGCACGTCAGTCCCATCAAGAACCAAGAACCAATTTACAAAGATGAGACAGACTTCTCATTACTAATGAATCTCTAAAACATCAGAGAGCGTGATGATGCTATTTGTAAATTTGTGGAAGTAGAATTGGCAAACTATTTTAGGCTAGAGTTCTGTAAACACTGGCTAAATGGAACAGAGCAAAGCAGACGCGTTTTTTAGACAAGTTGTATGCCAAGGTTCCTGAATCATTTTAGCGCTGCCTTCAGTTTTAGTTTGTACATTTGAAAAAGAGCAAAACTAAGTTTTGTCTCAATGGTGCTGCAAAGGGGGCAAAAAATAACAAGTAACAAAAAAAAAATCTTTTTAGTGAATAAAAATACAGTAAAAACAACAATATTGTGAAATTATTTAATGTAATTTATTCCTGCAGCGACAGACAGACAGACAGACAGATAGACCTTAAAGAGAAAAAGAATAAGACAAAGACTTTCAGAACCAAGGCCACTGAAAAAAATGTGTAGTCACTGTGGCACTTTGTTGCAATCAATAGCGTCTGATTTGTGCACCTCTAATGTAGCTGTTCTGCAGACTTTAACTTGCACAAGTCAATTAAACTATGTTATGCCAAATGCTTCTAAGTCTCAACCTTAGGGATGCACCGGTATCGGGCCCGATACTGATTGATACAAATTTGGGTCCAAAAATTATTCAGACCGAGTATGGGAATAAAACTGAAGTTGAGGTTTTCATGAAGCTGGGTGACAGCATGCCCAGGAGACTACTGGCTGTCATTGAGGCTAAGGGTTGCCCGACAAAGTATTGATAGTTGTGTAAATACTGTCATACTAACAGCTGTCTGAATTATTTTGGTTGATTGTAATCTATTACATACCTTTCTATCAAAATTATCTAACATTATCAAGATGAATTTGTTCTGACACAGTGTAACTCTGAGTTCTTGTCATATTTTATTACCATTTTCTAAACTATAGCGAATAAACTGTGATAATGTGAGAAATGTTGAAGCTGTCTGAATAAATTTTGGTTTGAATATCTATTTGATAAATTAAGTTAACCAACTAACATTATACATACCCTTTTGGTTTCTGTACCCAATATTTAAAAAATGTACAAATGCAATATAAATATCGGTATCGGTACTCGGTATCGGCAAGTACCAAAAATAAAAGTATCGGTATCGGGCGAGTACTGGAAAAAGTGGTATCGGTGCATCCCTAGTGAGAATGCATATATTCAAGAATCACTCATTGCCTACATGAGGTTTGAAACTGTACAAAATTAAATGCCATGAGGAAGACAAAAAGGAAAAAGAGGCTTCCTAAGGTCACTCAGACTTTTTTTGGTCCCTGTCCAGATGGTGATTTGAGTCAGTTGTCCTTCTGCCAGAATCGTCCCAGCTGGGAAGTCATGAGGTCCACTTACACACCAATGAAGCCCATTCTCTAATCCCATCTTGGGGGCTGATATCTTGCTAACAAAGGATCACTTGTCCTCATTGAGGTGCATTTAAAGGCAATGTGTTTGCTCAGACGTGCGCTCGCACGGATGCACACAAACACGCTCCGACAGACTCGTTTTATAAATACTAAATGATGCCTCCACCTTAGCTGGTCGGTTCTGTCAGATGCTGTGTTTGTCTGGGTGTGTGCTTGTGTCCTCTGTGTCTAAGAGGATAAAAGGAAACACGGCGGCAAGGGAAAGAGGGGACTCAAGTATTTGAAGTGCACTTGTGTCCATGTTAGTGGAGGAGAAAAAGACAGAAGAGAAAGTTTAAACAAGAGTCACGCTAAAAAGAAAACTCAAGTGAGCATAACATTAAATCATTAATTATATAATAATTATTCAATAATTATCATATTAAATCGCAAGTTTGTTCAAGTCACTAATCCAAGTTTAAAAGTGTGTTTAAGATCTGTCAGTGTGAGCTAAAACTCTACGCATGACTAAATTTTAATTTTGAGGCAGGACTTTAGTGCTGAGATTGCAGGATAAACACCATGACAACACTAAATGCCTGATGACTCCACGAAAAAAAAAACACACAGGGCACTATCTGTCAGGGATTCATCACAGTCACTGCAGTCACCAGCCAGGATAATCACCCGATCACAGTCCCCTGAGTTCTGATCACCTGCACCTGCTGTCACCAGTCAAGCCACACTACAAATACACACACATCACACTCACTCACTGTCCGGTCTACCGTTCACTCCTATGGACTGTTCTGGATTCTCTATACGATATTCTCCTAGAAAGACTTACCTTCTGGTTCTCCCGCGATCCTCCAATGACTCCTTGGAAGCTGTTCCACGATCTCCCACGAAACCGGCTTAAAGGGAATGGGAGATGAGACTCTGATTGGTTTATTGCACGTTATGCCCAAAACACACCCATGACTCATTAAGAGAATAGTCTACAATCCTTTTAGACCATGTGTCGGGCGTGCGACAGTTTTTCCCGTCATTAAACTAGCAAAAGTGGATTTAGACACGCCCTAAGTGCACCTGCGCCTTGTGCTTTAGACCATGGGCTTAGATCGTTAAAATAGGGCCCTTTGAGGCAACTGAAATAGACTGGCCTTTGAGCAACTGGGCCATATTTTAACGATCTACGCGCATGGTCTAAAGCGCACGGCGCAAGTGCACTTAGGGCGTGTCCGAATCCACTTTTGCTAGTTTAGCGACGGGAAAAACGGTCGGCGCGCCGGGCGCATTGACCAAAAGGGTTGTACCTATTCTCTTAATGAGTCATGGGTGTGTTTTGGGCGTAACGTGCCATAAACCAAAAACTGGACGCTTCTCCAGAGAGGAAAGGTTCTGCTCGCGAGAGCACGCGAGAAGACCATATACGGGGCACAATAATAATCTTTTACATCGTAATCCTTTCATTTTTAATATTTGGCATGTTTGTGCGCTGCTGCGTGTCCTTGTTTGTGTAATAAGCAAAGTATACGAGTGTTGTTCACCCGCCTCTAGGCGCATATTACTAACGCGCTCTTTAATTAACAAAAAAATATTGCGCAATTGACCTTAGACCAGGTTTCAGTTGGTCAAAAACCCAGGCTACGATTAGTTCTGTGAAACAAAGCAAAACCAATGTTACACTGTGTCTACACCGGACGCGAGCGGCGCGACAAAATACTATAGAACTCATTATAATCAGTGATACTGTCTACTGGGTGCGGCACGGCACGACAAATCCCGACAGAAAACTGCTGCTGCGTTCTATTTATGACGTATTGACACAAATTTCAAATTATTTTCAACGGTTGCTTTATCGCAGTGTCCAGTGTAGACAGACTTTAGCTGTTGCGGTGCGGCATGACAACTGTCGCATCCGGTGTAGACGGTGTTACTTACCTATCTAGACCAGTGGTTTTCAAACCTCTCCATGAAGTACCCCCAGCACTGCACATTTTGTATGTCTCCCTATATCTGACACACCCACTTCAGTCTTGCAGTCTCCACTAATGAGCTGATGAGTTGAATCAGTTGTGACAGATGAGGGAGACATTCAAAGGGCCCTATCAATGCGCAATGCGGCACAAGGCGCGGCGCAAGTGTTTTTGCTAGTTTCAGCCCGTTCTCATTTTCCCGTCCTGCGCCGTGTTGTTTAAATAGCAAAAGCATTTGCGCCCATTTGTGCGCCCATGGGCATGCTGGTCTAAAAAAGAGATGTGTTCAGGCGCATTGCTGGCGCGTTGCTATTTTGAGGAACTGAAAATAGACTGCGCCATAAACCAACTCAAACCTGGTCTAAAGTCTGGCGCAATATTTTTTCCGTTATTTAAAGAGCGCGTTAGTAATATACGCCTATAGGCGGGTGCACAACACGCGTACACTTTGCTTATTACACACACAGGGACGCGCAGCAGCACACAAACATTTTTAAAAATGAAAAATTACATTCTGCCATGTAAATAGCGACCCCGCCATGGCTTTTAAAGGGGATGGGAGATGAGACTCTGATTGGTTTATTGCACGTTACGCCCAAAAAACACCCATTACTCATTAAGAGAATAGGGACAACCCGTTTAGACCATGCGCCTGGGTGCGCTGACCGTTTTCCCATCGTTAGACTAGCAAAAGTGGATTCGGACATGCCCTGAGTGAACCTGCGCCATGCGCTTTAGACCATGCGCTTAGATCATTAAAATAGGGCTTTACTCCAGGACAGGTTTGAGAACCACTGATCTAGATGAAACAAAGCAACCTCGGCATCCGATCGCAGGCCTTCCGCTCCTTGAGTTCTCTCCAGCGCTGGAAAGCTGATCCGATATTTACACGGGTCCTACTTCTTGCCTTATCGTAAGCCTTTTGTTCCGCAGACATTTTCTTCTTTTGTTTTTTATCCGCCATCTCTATCTTTCTGTCGTCGCTCAGCTTGGCTAATGTCCGTCCTGTGCACTGAGCGCTCTCTCCTCCACATCATGAGTAGACACGCCCCTGACTGCTGATTGGCTACAAGTTTATTTTGGTACTCGGCCGACTCGTACCTAAAAACATACATACCCCACCTTTAAAATATGGCCCACAGTCTCACATAATTTTCTTAAAGTAACATTATGCTCATATCTTAAACATAGTATCTAATGTTATATAATAGAAAACAGCTAATAGTACATTTTGCTTCTTAAATGAATCCTCATGAATTCACTTAATAAATAAAGGCGACAACTCTCAGAGGAGTTTTAACAAATATTTTCAGTGCCTTTTTAGGCCATTTTAACTTAAAAAAGGGCAGAAAACATATTTATGTGCATTAAGTATGTATATTTAAATAAACAACCCTTACCAACCATTCATTTTCTGATGGTATTAAAACAAAAATAAATGTTATTTTTGTGGGGTCTAAATCACTTTTGATTTAATATGGAAATTTGTGAATCTTTAAAAAGTTGAAGGCTATTTTGCATATTGCAAAGGCTCAAATGGTTAAAGTCAAAAAGCACTTAATACTTAAATGACATGATGTTCTGTATAGTAAAGCTACAGCCTACGTACATGTGGACTGAGTGGCCCTCGATGATAAGATGAAATGCCCTGATTACCATATCAGACCTGTTTAACCTCTAAGCTGTAGATCTGCAGATCAACCTGGTTTCAAATGAGTTAACAACTGTAATTACAGGTCCTTCAGAGTTATCTTGAAACTATCATTTAACCTGTCAATCCAGAGGACATTTCTATGCTCTCTCTCTTTCTCTCTTGTTCTGTTTGCTCTCATATACACAAGCTTCTTTGATTAAAAAGTAGTTTGCCACAAAATACCTCTTACATAATTTTCATATTAAAAAATGTAAGCCTTTGCAACAATTTAAAGTGCAAGATCAAATGTTAAATTATGCAAAAGCTGATATTTAATGTTTTTCTTTCAATATTTTGAGCTCTTTGAATATGTTAAGCATATCAGAAACATTGCTGAACACATTCACAATGTAAATGAAGTATAAAGGCAATCCAAGGTTTAACTGCATGCGATGCATATACTCTGGAGAATACAGAAAGAGAGAGTTTTTTGACACAACTTGCACACAGTTGAAGAAAGGTTCAGAATTATTTAGCAACCTATTTTTTATTAGAAATTATTTACATTTCTTTTGCTTTCTTGAAAGTGTCCCAACAGTCAAGGACTGAATTTCTGAATCTTTTCCTCATACTCTCTTAAAAATAAAGGCTCTTTATTGTCATCTTTGACTGCATGAAGAACATTTAACCTTTCTATTACACAGCATCTATATAGTGCACAAAGGGAACCTTTCATTAAAAATTCGGTAACACTTTATTTTGATGGTCCCTTTTGAACATTCTGTTGACAATAAGTAATATTGCACCTACATGTCTACTAACTCTCATCAAAGTATTAGTAGACTGTTTGCTTAATATCTGCTAACTCTTATTGTCATGGTCTCCCAACAGACATTCTACTGACTATAAGTAACTTTGCAAGTACATGTCAACTTATTCTAACCCTAACCCTTACCAGTCTACTAATACTCTAATGAGAGTTAGTAGACATGTAGGTGCAACTTTACTTATTGTCAACACAATGTTCAAAAGGGACCATCAAAATAAAGTGAAACCAAAAATTCAACCAACATAGTTTCAATGTCACCAAGCATCTTAAAATGAATAGTTTACATTAAAATGTCACTGCTCTTTTATGCCGTTTTTGTGCCAATTTACTTTGTCCTGCCATTGGATTTCCATTCCTAATCATCTGTCTACATTTGTAAACACTTTCTTGATAGATTTGTATACTCATCCTGCTGGCTTTGCATCATGGGCCTTTTTAAATATTTACTTTGCCAAACATTTCATGTCTGAACAGTATATAGTACATACATCTGAATATCTGGGATTTGTTATGGTTATGTAAAATACATCCAGATGAACATATTCAAATAATTTTGTCCATTGCCCGCACATTCAGAAGTGAACTAATGCTCGTAATGGTCTATATGAGAAGGCTAATATCTGTGATGGATTGATCGTATCTTTTCTACATTTGGTTTGGAATGAGCTCATTAGTTTGCAGCATGTGCCATTCAGCCATATCTGACCTAGTAGGGCCATCCAGGCTGTGTTAACATGGATCTAAGAATAGACCCATGCTGGGAACATTACTTTAGTAAAGTCTCTCATATTGAAAGTCAGACAGGTGCAAGATAATTGGAATGAGGAGTGTGTATTTGTGAGTTCATGCATGAATGTGTGCATCCCAACACATCAGCCGGTCATTACGCTTCTTCCTGGAACCGGGAACCATCTTTCACATTCTTACCGACTGAAGAAGAAGCATTACTCTCACAGATGGTCATCCTCGGTGTAATTTATCTGCTGGAAATAAATAAATAATCGAAAGGCTTCCTCAGCAGAGAGGTACAAAGATAAAGGTGGGAACAGCACGGGCACATCTTCCATGCTGTTGCATAAATTAGTTTAAACATTAAAGGCCAATTTGAGATTAAGATCCTGTAGCTGACGTGGCTCAGGCCCAATCACAGCATATGAATGCACAGTCTCTGGAGAGATTAAACTCATTACTCACATGCACTGACAAATGGACACTGGCAGGCCTGGCATCAGTTTGGTCGCAAACGTGCACCGCACTCGTTCACGGGTCACGCAGATGGAATGCATGGGTGATCTGTGTGTATTAGAGAGAGACATGGAGAAACAGAGAGTGATTGATCTCTCTCATTATCCTTTTCATTCTGAGAGAGTCCTCTTGTGTTGATCTTCAGATCTTCTCTTTAACACATATGGCAATGGTCTTCAAACATCTGCGAAAACAGAACACATATAACAGACTTTGTCAGACCTCCAAACCCATTACTTCTCAAATTAAATCAAAGCTCATTTCCTGCTGCTCTATGGATGTCCCTGTCTGATCATAGTCATTGACACATTATTTATGTGAGGATATTAGCAAATTCCAAATCACGGTATTTTAGTATGCCAAAGGTCGTCACTATTTTCAGAAGATATTCGAAGAGTATATCCATGCATACATTTTTAGCATGTCCCAATACTATTTGCTAAGACGCAAATGCAAACATTGAAAGGGGTCTGTGGTATCAGGAAAACTTTATTACATGGTACCACTTACTAGATGTTAATAGCTATGCTAACACGTACAAACACAGTCTGTGATGAATTATTAGCAAGTCCCAATACTGTTGTAGTATCTCAATAGATGCTAATGCTTAGAAAATGCTAACACTTAAATGCAAATGTCAAAATTAAGGGAGTCTATGATATCAAGACAAGTTTATGACTTGTTAGCATGTCTCAGCACTGGTGTAATATTGTAATAGATGCTAATGCTTAAATATGCTAACACTTAAATGCGAATGAAAACATTAAAATGGGGTCTCTGGTATCAGGCACAACTTTATTACATATAGTATCATGTCGTAAACTGACATACTTAATAGATTCTAATACTTAGCTATGCTAAGATGTACACTTACATCTAATACATATAATCACAAATGTCAAAATTAAGGCCATCTGTGATATCAAGACACAAGTTTATGACTTACTAACATGTGCCAGTACTGGTGTACGGTTCTAAAAGTTCCTATCGCTTAGCTATGCTAACACTTCCACCCCAATGCAAATGCTGAAAGGTGGTCACGCTCAAAAGTATGTACTTTCCTATAATCAGTGAAGTACATACTTTTAGTGCATAGTACTTAAGTTTGCAAACTGATATGCAGCCAATGTGTCGGGAGGGATAGAGAGAGAGACTCCTGTAACTCAAAGTAATAAGAAAAGTTTAGGTTAAGGCTTTAATATAAATACAAAGCCAACTTCAAAAGCTTTAATGAGGTATGAACCATGAGCAACATGAGCTGTTAGCGTTATTATTCAACACTCAGAAATTTCAAATTATTTTACCAGTTCTCATGGAGTTGGACTTTTCCTGAGTGCTAAAACGCCCATATATATTACTAGATTAATCATATCTGTCCTTGAACTGATGACTTTGCATGTCTGTATGAATGTGCGTATGTGTTTTTTTTATGAAGTAGCCTAAGTCTTATCAGGATTTTACTGTAATTTCTTTAAGTTCCTTAAGCATCAACATACAGCTGTAGATACTTCAGTTGGAATTTTTTAGAGATGCTGGAGGCACATCAAATCTCAAAACTTAAGTTGTGATATCAACTCATCAGTCATTTCTGATGATATCAATTCAACGATAACATGCAGAATGCAGATTCCCTATTTTGTAACATCTAGAGTGTGTTATATTAATTAAATGACTGATTAATCATGATTAAAATCAAATTCTTTAAGATAGGATTAAAAGTTAAGCAAGAAATGGAGGAAAAACTGCAGTATTACAGTTGCATAACGTAGAGTGGGAGACTCTATAGAAATCTGCAAAGATGTCAGCAAATAAACTTACACCCCCTCTTCTTCTATTCTCACATATTTCAATATGTGACAATGGGAGAATAGCTCTATACTCTCTCCCATGCACAAGCACCTCCTCCTGGTCCATCAAAGCAGAGGTGGTTTTGTGTCCAGAAACGTCCCATCCTAATCTAATTCTAAATGTGTACTGTGGATTTGAGCAATTTCGCCTCTCTGGAATGCTTCAGTAACGCCGTTAATTGTCATGATTCAAAATCGTGAGTCATTATTTATTTGTCAAACCCTGCTTTCCTTTGCACTGGCCCTTTCCTTCTCCCTTTCTCGTCGAATTGTCATGTGCATTAAATAATACACAAATTGATACAGATTTTGGAGGACACTTATGCCAGAGTAAGAAAATTAATTTAACACCACTAAAGAGATATTGCTTTTGGCCCTCCGAACACATTTACTGAAAAGTGCTTCATTAATGTAGATTATAAATGACATCTATAAATTATACTAAATTGTTGTATAAAATATACGCATTTATGTAATATACACTAAAGGTTTTAGTACAATAATGCGTTTTTATTAAATATATTGAACAGATTACGGGTACAAGAGCAGACACAAGCACCACCAAACTCGATAAAAGAAAATGTTTTTGTTCAATAGAAGCCAAGCAGGTACAAAAAGGACACATAATGTAAAGCATTAATTTCGTAAAATGAAACTGTCTTACTATATTTGGCTTTCCTGCAACATAAAATAAAGTCATTATGTAAGAGTCGCAACAGTGAATGAGTTTGAGACGTTTACTAATGTCCTGCTCATTGAGAGGCATGACCTTGTCTTCAAACCACCCCGGCAGTGATACGTAAGGGACTCCAGTCAAACCATCTACATCTGTGATAGACAGCTTTGCCGCCTGATAAAATGTCACTTTACTGTGCCTATAATTGGCTTTGTGTGTGAGCCAAACTTTGAGTTTTCTTTTCCTGCAAGGAAACAAAAGATTACAACGTCTGAAAAGAACTTTTCAATCTACTTGGTACCACTAGTTATTCTGACTGTCAACCACAACGATGTGCCTGCCTACAGAGAAATAAAAAAAAAAGTTGTGATGAATGAGGGTAGGGACAAAGCAGATGAGTGGACAGCTCTCCTGTGTGTTGTGTAAGATTTTTTGACATAGCGTTCTCTTAATGTCACTGATGCTTGTCCCCACAAACCACTTGTGGCTTTGCCATTTTCAAACCTTTTAACTATAAACTAAATATGTCAAGCTGCTATGACCTAAAATTTGATATGATTTGATAGGTAACAATTTTAAGCAAACTAATATTTCTTAAGTTGTGCCAACTCAATAGTTTATGCAGATTATTCAATTTATATATTTGTTACTTTCTACTTAAAAGACCTGTTTAATTCAGTGCGTTACATGCTGTTTCTTTGTAATTGTGAAATTTACAAGCAATTTCTGAGTGAATTTTAAAGTAAATCCTACAACAATTTTTTTTCAGTGTAGTTTTAAAGCAACACCATGTAACTTTTGCTCACGATTCCCCCATGTGGTTGATAAGCACAATTGTCTGTTACCAGTGTCGTAAATACTGTTGCTGTATAAGCTTGCCCGTGGGCAGCGCAATACATGTGAATTTGTTGACTACCAACGAATGGAGAAACCTCGTTTGGAAACCATGTCCACCGACCAGGTAAAGTAGCCCGTGTTACACTATGTTTTACAAACATCATTACATATTTTGATTTATTGTTACTCCAGAATTGAAAATTACAATGACAAAAAGAATGGTAGTGTTTGCTTAGTTTTTTTGCTCGCATAGTTCATATGTAGCATTGTTTGCAAAGGGTGTAATTTGTATAATAGAATAACATGTTGTCCGCATAATCATGTAGCCATAATGTCCTTAATAGCCTATACATCGGACATTGCAATAAGTTTATAAGGCTGTAAAGTAACAGAGCCTCTCTATTTGAATAATCGTTCAGACGTGAAGTAGACTGGGGAATTAGTTTTTGGATCTAGGGTGTCGAAACAGACATGGTACACATGGTACAGCTCACACCACCGAGTGTAAGTCCTGTTCAGGCTCAAGTCCGATCACTCTCTCTCTTTCTTTTCTTCGCTTCCTCCGACAAATCCCTTTTGGGTTTCTTTGCTGGCACTGCCATGGCGTTGGTTTTGAGACTTGCATATCAGATCGTTTAATCTTATAGTTAGCTGTTGGCTAACTCCACCCAGGCTACGAGTAAAATATGTGACGTATGCCGTAAAGCAGGTCACACTCTTCCGTTGGCAGGGGATGGGCGGGGCTGTGTGTACCGACCAGAACACAAAACTTACAGAGTGTGGTTCTAGTGGCTAGGAGGCTGCTCAGGTAGCAGCGGCAGTAGAATTCATCCGGTTAAGAGGTATTCTACCACTGAAATAATTTTATAGACATTATTTTAAGGTAGAAAAACTACATAGTGTTGCTTTAAGGCATTGAGATTTTCACTGTCAGTTTGTGTTGGGGATCAGTTGTGTTTTGGGGGTTATCGCTGCTCTCCCGGCTCTTTTCCATGCTAGGCTGCAGTGCATGGATGCTCAGGAAGTCATTGACCAGAGCATAGCTGTACCGCCAATCCAAACTGTATGCTAATTGTCAATAATCTTTGACGACAGTGGTCCTTACAGAAATCAAGCGTAGCGTTAGTTCTGGCAGGTCATGTCAGTCAAGCTCACATCAGCTGACTCTCAGCTGCTCCTCGACTACCAATAGGGATACGATGCCTATCACAGCATTCTATATATAAGCTCCTTCAGTATCATCAGCAGCTTCGTGTTAGGGATGGGCGATACCACTTATTTTGTTTAAGATACGATACCGATATTTTTCAAGGCAGTATCGTCGATATCGATACCGATTCGATACTTCTGAACTAAACTTTTAAATTATGAAATGTATTAAATTATTTAATTACTAAGAGTAAAATGGGTAATGATAAGCACTTAACTTTGTTTAAAACGCATTTTAACATTCAATATGCCTTAATTGTAACTTATTAGGTTATATTTTTGTTTACACATGGTTCAAATATGTTTTTTGTTTACACATGATTCAAATCTATAAATACTACAGTTGAACTATGGTCACTTTAGTAAAACCATGGTTCATTTTCATAAGGGACTGCCAGTGACAGGCTGTTACATGCATAAAATGCAACCTTTTTATTCT
>NW_015546133.1:915428-919608 GCF_001515605.1 Sinocyclocheilus anshuiensis | reverse complement strand
TAGGTCATATGTAGCATTGTTTGCAAAGGGTGTAATTTGTATAATAGAATAACATGTTGTCCGCATAATCATGTAGCCATAATGTCCTTAATAGCCTATACATCGGACATTGCAATAAGTTTATAAGGCTGTAAAGTAACAGAGCCTCTCTATTTGAATAATCGTTCAGACGTGAAGTAGACTGGGGAATTAGTTTTTGGATCTAGGGTGTCGAAACAGACATGGTACACATGGTACAGCTCACACCGTAAGTCCTAAGTCCTGTTCAGGCTCAAGTCCGATCACTCTCTCTCTTTCTTTTCTTCGCTTCCTCCGCCTTTTGGGTGCTTTGCCATGGCATTGCTTTTGAGACTTGCATGTTAGATCGTTTCGTCTTATAGTTAGCTGTTGATAACTCCACCCAGGCTACGAGTAAAATATGTGACGTATGCCGTAAAGCAGGTCGCACTCTTCTGCTGGCAGGGAATCGAACACGAAACTTAAAGAGGGTGCTTCTCAATTGCCTTGTCCAAATACCCACACTTGCAGTCTTGGCCACTTGAGAGCGCGTGCGCGCAACAGGAAGTAAGTGCGCAAGACTGTCCCAGGTCTTAAAAACGACAAAGCACAGTGCCCTTAACGCACACTATCTCGAATACCGTTCTGGAGCACTCTTCGATCATATAAGTTGTCAAGTGGTCAAGTGCAAAGACCGCAAGTGTGGGCATTTGGACAAGGCAAATATCCCTCCTCGTTTCCTTGTTCTCCGTCCTCCATCTTATGACCTGGAAACCGATCGAGCTCAGCCATCTTGAAGGACATCTCAATTCTCTAATTGCACCGCGAGGATCGAGAAGTGAGGAGGCTTCCAGAGGAGTCATGAGCGAGGATAAACAGGTGTATCCTTTGCGGAAGTGTTTTTCATCGGAAAACTTGACGCACGTATAAATTCTCCAGAGTGTGGTTCTAGCGGCTAGGAGGCTGCTCAGGTAGCAGCGGCAGTAGAATTCGTCCGGTTGAGAGGTGTTCTACCACTGAAATAATTTTAGAGACATTATTTTAAGGTCGAAAAACTACATAGTGTTGCTTTAAATTGTTCAATATAGTGCTGTTAGTGTAAAGATGAATCAATTTAAATGAAAAAAAAAATTGCTTAATTAACTTAAAACATATTTAAGTTAATTTAAAAAATGGATGCATGGTATATTATAAAAGCGCATAATTTTGTTAACTTTTGCAGCCCTAAAATAATAAAACTATAATACAAACAAAAATGAACTGTAAATAGAAAATACTGAAAATAATAATTGAGTGAAAACTAACAAAAACTAAGTTACAATGAATTCAAAGGACAAAAAAAATAAATAAAACAGAATTAAATATTTTAAAACCACTGACATCACATGAACACTCAATACACATATAGTATATTGTGATAGCTGCACCGGGATGCATTACTTGTGTTCCTTAAAGTTAGATTTTTGTAATAGTAAATTAACCCAAACAACATCAAAGTATATTTATATTCCTGTATTATTTACTTGATTTTAGGATTATTTTTTACAATGTGCCGAAGCAGAAAGACTCAAGAAAGCCCCCTAGAAAACAAAACACCCTAGTGCCTATACAGGCTCAAGAATAAGTATGTGTTGTCAAAGAAACAAAAGATAAAGAAGCTTGTTTAAGAAATCATCATATCTGCCGGATCATTACAACTTGTACAAAGGCAAAAGAAACAAGTTGAAACACACAATGGGGGAGAAAAGGCCCCAAAAAGGATAAGAACTGCTAACTTGGACTTAGGCAAACCCACTTATGAGAGTTCAGTAATGTTTCTTGCCTTGTAGTTTAATGAAAGAGACAAAAAAAATCAATAGTAATGCTAAAGACCAAATCCTGTAATGCAGTAGAGGGAAACAGTGAGATGAATACCTGTAAAATATGGCTTTTGTCTGTGTATGATATTCAAAACTGAGCTCATGCCGCTCACTGATGCGCATTCTGCTTTTAATGATATGAGATTTTTATTTATTATTTATAGTTTTATTTTTCAAGGGAAATGTCCTTGGGATTTAGCAGCGTAATACGGATGATTGTCCTGAACTAAGTAAAAGAGATGCATATTCAGCTGTTCTCACATGCACACAAACGCACACACTCTTTTGTAAAGAAAAAAAATTCTCTCTTGCCTCTTTGATTCTGCTCCCCAAAATCCATTAAACAGCACATCTTAAGAAGAAGCTGTTTTTCCCCCCTCTTTTACGTCCTCCCTTCAGGGGCTCTGACGAGGATACAGTGTCTGAGATATTCCTTTTTTCTCATTTTCATTCATGGTACCTTACCTGCCCTGTTAAACTAGTTTGAAGTGAATGCAATAGTTCATCCAGAAAAGAAAATTCTGAAATCATTTACTCAGCCTCATGTCTTTTGAGACTCACATTACTTTCTTTCTTCTGTGAAACACAAAAGGAAATGTTTAGCAGAATGTTCAAGTTGCTCTTTTCTATATGACGTAAATAGTAAGATTTACGATTAATTACAATTTCAGTCTGTTACACAAAACTATTGAATGACTTGGAATATAATTTGTATGACATATTGTTATGATGCTTTTATGGTCCTTTTTGGAGCTTGACAGTCCCTGGTCCCCATTCACTTTCATTGTATGGAAAAGAGCAACTTGACTTTTATGTACTTCAGTTCATAATAACAACATGGAAAATAATGTAGAATTTCCTGGATTCTGAGCACATTTAAAATAATACCACGATGAATGATGCAATTATTTACAAACATATTAACTCAAATTATACCCGTTTTTGAACACAACATTTTCTAAAAATGAAACCATTAAAGGAATAGTTCACCCAAAAATGAAAAATCCTCAGCAGTGAATGGGTGCAATCAGAACGAGAGTCCAAACAGCTGCTAAAAGTATCACAATAATCCACAAGTAATCCACACAACTCTAGTTCATCAGTTAATGTCTTGTGAATTGAAAAGCTGTACGCTTTTTAGAAACAAATCCATCATTAAGCCATTTTAACTTTAAGCCGTCACTTCTGGTCAGAATATCCATAATACATAATAACGCTTCCTCCAGTGAAAAAGCCCATCCCCTGTTGTCCTCGCACAGTAAAATCCACCAACATATTTTGTTAAGAACTGTATAAGAACTCTATTGTAAACAATGCTTGATCTGTGCATAGTAGGATTATTGTTGTGTTTTTATCAGCTGTTTGGACTCTCATTCTGACCCATTCACTGCAGAGGATCCATTGATGAGCAAGTAATGTAATGCTAAATTTCTCCAAATCTGTTCCCATGATAAAACAAACTCATCTACATTTTGGGTGGCCTAAAGGTGAGAACATTTTCAGGAAATTTTAATTTTTGGGTGAACTATTCCTTTAAATAACCACAACACTACATTTTTTACATTTTACAAAACCACCATGATACTATGGTGTCACTAAGCGGTTACTATGGAGTGGTTCTGAATGGTTGCCAGTGTGTTTCTACTATGTTCAGAATGGATTTTTACTGGCCCAAGTCAAAAGTGCCCTCCCCCAAGTCTCTATGCATTCTGGTCACTATATGACTCCAGTCCCTTCTTCAATGAAAGCTGATTATTTTGCCAATTTTATAATCCCAGCATCACTAATTATTTACAAATAATCAGAACTGAAGTGCATGATGGGATATTGTCTGTCTTACACCACAATACAAGTTCCAGGCTAGTTCCCTTTCAAGGGAACTTCGAACTGCGTCCTCTAGGGGTCGCTATGGGGAACGCCTCATCGTGACCAGTGTCTGAAGCATACATTGAAAAAACACCAACAACACGTTGGCCGGCGACAGCTCATGACGTCACTACCGGTGCGACTATAGATAAATAGGCGCCGGGAGAACATGTCATTCTCGTCTTCGTCTTCACTGACCGTTTTGTTTGAAGCGTGCATTTCCGTGGTAAGAGCGATCTATATTCCTATCGTTATGGCGAGCACTAGCAAAGTGTTGAGAGGGTGTGTGCATCCGCGTCATCGTTATTTGACACCTGATGACACACATGATCTCTGCATTGTTTGTTTGGGCAAAGAGCACGCACGCAATGTCCTTGAGGGGGCAATCCGCGTTCATTGCGAGCGTATTTTAATGAAAAGCTCCGCTCTCGTTTGTCTCTCTTTTCGAGGAAAGGGGG
>NW_015546133.1:915154-915351 GCF_001515605.1 Sinocyclocheilus anshuiensis | reverse complement strand
TTTTTGGTTACCTCCGTTGAGACGGTGGTCGAGAAGTTCAGGGAGGCAAAGGTGCGCTCAGCGGCCTTCAGTCCTTCATTTCACGATGGTCCATGTCTAAGCCTGAACAGCATAGGGGTCCTGGTCCATCTCGGTCTGAGGATCAGAGATGGCCACAGAAGGCTAGTGTCGCGGCTCGCGCCCCTCCCCCCCCCGCG
>NW_015546133.1:910166-914662 GCF_001515605.1 Sinocyclocheilus anshuiensis | reverse complement strand
CACGACGAGGCGTTCCCCATAGCGACCCCTAGAGGACGCAGTGTCTCGTTCCCTACTCAGGGAATCATGGTTACATAAGTAACCTGAGACGTTATTTCTATCACAGAAACTACAAATCATAAGCATTAGCTTTAATCACATATATTTTAGGAATATACAGTATACGGTTGTAAAACTAAAGCACTGTTTAAACAGTGACACTGTTTGGTGTCTCCCACGGTCCTCTGAGACTGTAATCAGATTAATTGTGCTCTTGTATTCCGTATTTAATCAGTAGTGCTGTAGTTATCAGTATTGCGCATTCAGCCTGTTAATCAGTAGCGCTGGGATAATTTAACAGCAACGATCCTTCACAATGTAGGCCATTTCTGCCACTCCCGCCATTAAAATCGACAGAGAAAGTGTAGGTAAAAGCCCTGGTTTAATGTCCTGAAATTAAATTACACTAATATACACATCAACCCAACATCTGGTGAACCATTTTAGATTTAATGCTATTAGCAGTTGCTTCAGCATATAAATACTTTGCTAGTATGAGAATTTTCACATTTATTTTACATTCACTGAACACACCTAAAATAATGGCTTCACATATTCTGTATTCATCAGGTGTCATGTCGGTATGTGAGCGCAGGTGTGTATTTTCGTGTGTTGGGCAGATGGTGGGAATGGACCAGAGGGAGCTGCTTTGTGACCCACAGGTGTCGGTTCACAGGATACGACCTGCTAAAAGGCAGACCAACACCTGGAGAAGACTTGAGAAGAGAGGAAGTAATGAGTGGCGAACACACACACTCTCAAACACAGAGAGATACAGTGAGTAAAAGATAGAGGGGACAAAGGGTACAGGATGTCAAGACTCTCTTCTTATTTCACTCTCAGAATCTTATGTCTCTTACATAGGTGTAGACGATATAACCAAAATCTTATATTGGAATGTAAGTAATTTTATTTTATGATAACAATATATTTCACAGTATAGTTATTTTTTGCTGGAAATAAGGCAAAACATTTTAGATTACATTAAAATTAGTTTTTGCTGTGTTATTAAACAATTGAGAATTGTGAATTCTCAATTATTTAATAACACAGCAAAAACTAATACTAATGATGTAAATACAAAGTTCTGTCATGAAACTCTAGATGGCACAGACCGATAGGTTCTAACTCTGTCTGACATAATGACATCATTATTCACATGTTTTTTTTGATCAATGAGCTTGCTGCTCAACATTCAAATACTCGGCTAGTGCAGTTGCAGCACTCTTCAGAAACCCTCCACTTTCCCCAGCTCCACCTGTGTAGCTCTGCTACGGAGTAATTTCATGTATGTTATATATGCGGGGGTTATTTCATATATGTAATATGTGCAGCAGCATTATTTCTTACATGCTCACAGCAGCATGTCTGTGGATGTATTGGCAGTAGCAAGTTTGTGTACTTGCTCTTGCGCAGCAGCAGCAGCATAGCAGATCTATTCCGCCAAGACCAAACCATAGCCAAGACCGTAAAAGCACTAGGTCAATTCGGCCAATCCATATGACCAACTTGAACAAGTTGTGAAAACTGCATGGGGAAATCTTTCACCCTCACACTAAATTCCTGATTGTGCAGATTCCTATTGAAATGACTGGATAAAAAAAAAAAATTATATATATATATATACAGTGTCAAACATGACCTGGCAAGGCTTAAAAACGTATGATAATGGTAAACTTCAGGATGCAACACTTCAACAAGATGATAATCCAAATTGTATACTAGTTGTTCAATTTCTACCAGTCTAACATTGCTCACCTCTGAGTGGTAACATTGCTTACCACTGACACATTGTTGGCCAAAATAGAAGTTCTTTCTTAGAGACACAGATTTATTCTGTTTGTTTTAACTACTGCATAATAATTCATACTAGTAACTCACATCACAGTTTGAAGTCGGCAGTCTAAAATGTGTGTGTGTGTGTGTGAATCTAGTGGAAATTAAATTTCTGCATAATAATTCATTCTAGTAACTCACATTAAAGTTTGAAGTCAGCAGTATAAAATTTATACTAGTAACTCACATCACAGGTGTGTGTGTGTGTGTGTGTGTGTGTGTGTGTGTGTGTGAATCTAGTGGAAATTAAATTCTCTAACGCAGTGTAAATAGGTCACTTCTTAAGAGATTCAAGACATTAGAATTCCTCAAGGCTCCGAAACACTTTCAAGACCTTGTTAGGGCTGTGGACTGCATCTTAAATGACACCTATTATCAGAGGCAATACAAAGTCAATCGTTCCCATTTCAAAACAAAACATTTCATCTTAGTCATGGCACACAAGGGTAATTACTCTGTACAGTCATCGTTTTGTTGCCGCATGCAAAGCATCCAACCACAAACAGAACTTTTAATTAAGACTAGTGCTTGTATATTTTATTCATCGCTTTTTGAGGACTTCTCAAGTTCTCAACATTGGGTTGACTGTACTTATAAACAATTCAATATTAGCATGTATTTTCATTAATGAGTCTATATTTTCCTCTGTGCACGGCGTAGGGCCTGCTGACTTGATGAACTGACAAAGAACAAAAAAGACGACAAGAATGACATTTCTTGAAGACTTGAGATTTTCTGAAGTCTTGACGTCTTTGGCTAAAATAACTTGCTCTTACACTTTGCACTGTCACTTAGTTTTCCCTCTTCCTATAGGGGCATACCATACGCTTGTCAAAATGATGATTCGTCAGTTTCTGTTAATCCCACCCACAATGTTATGTTTTCGATGCACGTTTGTGGGGTTGAATTTGAAAATAATGAAGCAAACATCAATCAGATCAATTCTTTAAAAAGTAAAAGTCTTAGCAATGAATCCGGACCGTCTACAAATGAAACCCGACCGACCACCTGTAGGTGATGGATTTATAGACTGGAAACTTCTGAGCCGAGCGTGTTTGAAGCATCATATTAGCATAGGTAGTGTTTGATCATGGAAAGAAACACAAACATTGTGCTAGATACTCTTTTCCACAATAAACTGCATATTTGTAGCTGCACACATTTCTATGGTCCTCGATGTTTACTCTCCTTTGAATGCAAACTAACAAAGACACTTATGAAATCATCTGCGAAGCCCCATTGTCTCAGCCTGAGGTAATGCTTTACAATAAACTTCCTTTAGTTAGCATTAGTTAATGCATTAACTAAAATTAACAATGAGCAATATACAGTATGTTACAGTGTTTATAAATCATTGTTAACGTTAGCTCAGGTGCAAATATCAACAGATACAACTTTTAATTTTAATACTGTATTAGTAAATTTTGATATTAACATTAATGTTAATCAATGATTTAGAAGTATTTTGTATTGAACCTTTGTGCTGTATTTTCTGTTGGCAATCTGACATGCAGTTTTCATATGCTACACTTTGGCCACCCTGTTTTATGTAGGCCCACCCACTTAAACATTTCTGGCTATGCCCCTGCCTCACATATTTACTGCATTCCAGTTCCGTTGTGTTTAGTTATTATTTTAGTTAGTCTATGAGCTGAATGACACCGAAATAACATTCATCATCACAGAATATTAGTGTTGGACTTTAAAAAGAACAGAGATGTCTGATACTATTTATGACAATGTCATCAGGACTGAGACTGAGGGAATGAAGAGAGAGAGAGTGGAGATGATGGTGGATATCTATGAGCGTGTAGATCATGTGAGAGATCATGACTTCAGGACAGAGACAAACACACACCAACCACTTCAGCACACAGGTAATCACATTAATTTCTTTGATTCAATGTCAAAATTTGCACATTCATTTAACATCATGCCTGTGTTGTTCAGGAAGTGATTCAGTGAAGATCAGAAGCTCCAGAGCAGCTGTAGTGTGTTTGGTGCTGCTGTGTGTTCTTCTGCTGACTGCTGTCATAGTGCTGGGTGTCCACATCCATACAAACAGCACAAACTACACAGAAGAGATACTAACCAAGATCACCAACCTCACAGAAGAGAGAGACCAGCTACTGATCACGATCAAAGATTACAAAACAGAGAACTACCAGTTAGTGATCCAGAACAACAACCTGACAATTGAAAAGAACGATTTATTATCCAAGTATGATTTTGTAATGAAACAAAGAGAGCAGTTACAGCAGGAGAACAATGACCTGCGGAAACGTCTTCATGAAGTGGGTAATTATGAACTACACCACAGCTATACAAACTTTGGGTAAAACCTGTTATAAAAAAGTTGAGTAGTTCAGTGCGGATGGGAATAAAGTCCTAATACTTAAACTGCTTATGTTAACAGGTGGATGTTTTTTACTATCAGTCCAGTCTTTACTTCATTTCCTATGAGAGGAAGAGCTGGACTGAGAGCAGACAAGACTGTAAGGATAGAGGAGCAGATCTGATCATCATAAACAACAGAGAGGAACAAGTGAGTGAAATATACTGTGTGTGTGTGTGTGTGTGTGTGTGTGTGTGTGTGTGTGTGTGTGTGTGTGTGTGTGTGT
>NW_015546133.1:898373-910156 GCF_001515605.1 Sinocyclocheilus anshuiensis | reverse complement strand
GGGAACAAATAGTAAAACCAGTAATTTTTGCGTAGGGACATTTTTTTTTTTTTTGGTCCTCATGAGGAAAACGGCTTATAAATCATGCAATTATCTAAAAATGCAGAAAGTTTTGTGTGAGGAGTAGGTTTAGGGGTAGGGTTAGGGTAAGCGGATAGAAAATAAAGTTTGTACAGTGTAAAAATCACATCTATGGAAAGTACTCATAAAACACAAAAACCCAATGTATGTGTGTGTTTGCTTCAGATTGATATACAAGTATGTCTGTGTGAAGTCAACTGAATTTTGGCATGATCAGATTACAGTGTAGTTGTTTCCTCTTTTTAGGGTCTTGTTAAGCAATTGTCTGTTGGCACTTTTGTCTGGACTGGTCTGACTGACAGTGATGTGGAGGGCAGATGGAAATGGGTTGATGGCAGCACACTGGCCTCTGGGTGAGAAATCAATGGATTGAACTTATTATTATCTAATAAATGATTCTCATAGTTAACATTATATCACACAGAAAGCAGCACTGAACATCTAACGCTGATCTGTATTTTCAGCTTCTGGGGGTCTGGAGAGCCCAATGGACACAGAGGAGAAAACTGTGTTGTGTCTTATGCATCATGGTGGTATGATTATCCATGTAATACTGCTTTTAAGTGGATCTGTGAGAAGAACATTTTAAAATGAGTTATAAATCACATTTTTTATGCTGTAAATTATGAAGAGACAAAAAGGTTTTTCTCTCTTGTCTCTTATATACATTCATTAGATGTCTTTTGCAGTAAACCTATATTCAAAACATAAAAAGATACGCTAAATAAATCTGTTCTATTAATACACTTTATTTGTAGTTAATCATTATTTTGATCTGTGTTTCAGTGTATGTATCTGATGTTACTATTACTGTGACTAATATCGAGGAAGTAGGATGCTGTGATAATTTTACATTTAACCCTTTAGCAGATGCTTATGTCAACTGAGGGAAAGCACAAGTCCAATCATTGGGCCTGGAGGATGGGGACACACACATCATTTTTTTTCCCAGACCCTACAGGTAAATGTTAAAGAGCAACTGTTGAAATAGTTTACAGGTGTTTGGCTGCATCTGTGTTATTGATGAGAATATAGAGACACATTTTGAAATTCATGTCTGTAGTTGTCGGGAAGTGACTCTGAAAGATGGTGCTGCACATAGGCCTACATCTTTTTTATTTCAGCCAGTTCCTTCTGTAGCTGCATCAATATTTCCATCCACTCTGCCTCTCTTTGAGCGGAAACTGATATTTAACACTTTAGCCAGTGCTGTGTGGTCCATCACATCTGAGATGCTTCAGTGTGCACTTTATTCTCTTTAACCCCTTCACCACATTGCATTCTGCAGATTTGCTCTTTCTAAATATTGTAATGTTTCACCAAGACAACCCTACAATTTTAGCAGCATCTGCAGCCTCACACTAGAAAGAACAGACTAATGTTAGCACTAGACTAACGGCTAAATCTGACTAATATTCACTTCATAGACATTTCCTATGGCTTTGTTTGAGGCAGCAGAACTTTAGGGAAGGTTCAATGCTTATTTCTACAGAGACATGACCTGATACCTGCTGACATCTCCGACTAATGCTAATGCTAATATTGTACTAGGACATCCTGACATATGCATGCACAAATATGCTGTGCTAGACGTGTTATTTGAGGAAATGTCTCTTAGTGACAGACATCACTTATTAGTTTAATTTCCTCTAAATGTTTTAAATGTTTTCATTAATGCTGAGTTCACACTGCACAATTTTTTAAAGTCGTCGGATCACCGTTGTTTTCAGACTGTATCTGGGGTAGCATTCAGTTGCTGCTGTGTTCATACTGCACGATGGATCGGCGACAGGAGGTTACACACTGCATGAATTTTCAATAGGAAGAATCGCCGACAACTCTCCCTGCGTTACATTTGGAAGGGCTCAACCCTACACCCTAATCCCTTCAAAGGGTTTACCCTCCGGAGGGAGAGCTTCGAAGGAATGAAGGGTGTATGGGTCAAAAAAACTATTTTTTTGGAACGCACTTCTGCGCGTCACCTTAACGAGACGATCAAGGAGGCGCCTTCGTCGCACATTTTGTACACTGGTTGACTCCCAAACGTATTTTACGTTAAATGTAATGTATATTTGTATATGTAATGTAATGTAATATGTATTTATAATGTATATTGTGTATGTATTTGAAACATTTGAATGGACTGATAAAGGTAGCTGCAATGTATTTGAAGTAATGTACCAAATCTAACTCATATAAATAGTACAGTAGTATTGAAAAATACTAAACATACATTTATAGGTGAAGTCGAACATTGTGACACCAAACAACTTCCCTGTGCAAAGGATCATGGGGACCCGAAGTGTCCATCAGTTGTACCCTTCGAAATCCTTCATTCCGAAGGGCCCTTTGAAGTGGCCAGTTTTGACCACTTTGGTTTGGCATGACCCTTCAATATGGTGGCCATAACTGTTTTCACTCCAAAGTGCCCTTCAGAGGGCGATATATTCCGTTTGGAACGCACCGATAGTTTGGAACTGCAAACTACGTTTCACAACCAAATGCCCGCGAGAAGTGATAAGGATATAACTCCTCCCCGAACTTCCTGCTTCCCTCTATCTTGCTCTCTCATTGACTGTAGGTCATCGCCGATGTATTTTTCAGGCAGAACTCATTTCACACAGCAGGATTTTGAATCACCGACAAGTCTAAATATTTAGCATGCCAAATATTTCACGGGCGTCAGCGATTCTCTCAGATCGTGTCTTTGATAATTCACACTGCGTGATTGTCACTCGTGTTAAACGAGTACCGATTTCCCTCTGATTTCGGGCATTTGTTGGCGATTTCGTAAAAACTGTCTGCGAGTGAAAATCGGGGCTACAATCGTGCAGTGTGAACTCGGCATTAAGGTGCACTCTTAAAGGCACAATAATAACAGTACCTTACTCAAGTAATTTGTTGCTTCCTTGAACACAAAAATCTAAACAATGTGTAAATGCTCATCGTATCAACCCGGGACAGAAAAAAAAAAAAAAAACTTTGTTTCCTGGTTACTCCACTGAAACTCGGAAGATGATTACATTCTATAATTAGAAGTTATTGTCTGTTATCCGGGTATGAAAAAGATGAATAGCCAACTAGGCCAGCCATGCTTATCACCATCACTACCTAATTGTCATGCTACGCTGTTGAACACACTGGAGTCACGAGGAAACGTTTAACAGTCTTTAATCACGAAACACAGGAGATAATCCACAATAGGCGCTTGAGCCAACACACGTAGAGAACGAGTAGATCTGACCAACACAAACTGCACAGACTAGGACTTTTATACAGGGGATGATTGGGGAACACAGGTGACAACAATGGAACATAATCAAACTAAACGAGGACAGGAACATGACCAAATAAGGCAAAACAGGAACTGAAACACATGACAAAACAGGGCCAATCCTGACACTAATATTCGCATTAAAAATTATTATGGCACTGCATAATGGGACTGTATATGTTCCCAGGGTTAACTTTATGTTCCTATGTTAATTTAATCCAATCTTCAACAAGCAGCTCACATGTACGGTATATGTATATAATTCTGTTTATAGGTGTGAGTGTTAAGTTTGGAGAAAAGATGTGTGGTATTTATAAACAAATCATGCATGTAACACATGAACACATATGGGTCTGCAGATGGGGTCTTCCTGGCATATACCTGTACTCATAGAACAGGGATCCTCAAATCTTGCCCTGGAGAGCCAATGCCCTGCAGAGTTTAGTTCCAACCCTAATCAAACACAGCTCATCAAGGACTTCAGGATCCCTAGAAAATCGCAGGTAAGTGAGTTAGATCAGGGTTTGAGCTAAACTCTGCAGGGCAGTGGAATTCCAGGACTGGATTTGAGGAACCCCTCTATAGAGCGATTATGTAAAGAATGAGGCTGGTATCCATTCAGCCGACCGCCAGAGGGAGCCCTCTCCTGAATAATAACAATGAACGGTTTCTTCTATAGTTACTGCCTCTTTTTCACCTGGGCTGTGTTCCAGTCCGTTTTTTATGCCCTTCACTCGCAAACTTCCCTCAGTCTAGTTCACTCGGATGTACGTCATTGATTACGTTGCACGAGTGCCCACTACGGTGGAACCCTTGGAATGGGCTGAACCGGAACGTCCTAAACCCTTGATCACTTAGAATCTGCTATAGAGTTGGTTTATAGTTTACATTTTTCCCCTTACGAATTTGTTTGGTGCAGCATTCTATATGTATGTAGGTATGTTTGGGCTGTTGTAAATGTTTTTTAAAAATAATTTATATATTATAGAGTTGTTTGGGGTGGGGATAAATTGAACGCGATCTGCGATGATGTCATAATCGTATTGCATTGTGGTCTGTGGAGTGGCCTGAAGTGTGCATATGATGCAGACTCGCTCCCTCTGTCAAAATCGAGGGGTCGAAGGTCTGTCCATATAAACTTCCCTGGTTCACTTCACGAAGTGGAACGCACTTCAAAATGGCAGCGGGGATACCCCCGAGGGGAAGTGCTTAGGAAAGTTTGTGAGTGCGTGTTTAAAAGTGGAGTGGAACGCAGCCTTGTATAAATAGCCATGCCCGGACTTCCGGTTGGCATGTGTGGGTAGTAGCTGCGTCTCACCCCGTGCTCCCACAGTTTTAATTATAAAGTTTATTTTTTGGCCAATCAACTACTTACTAAACCAGTATATTAGTCCTTTATTAATTGCAGTACCTCATTTGTAGTGTATCGGTTAGAGTGTCCATGTGGTTGTTTCTATATAGGGATGACTACAAGGAAATTAAAGATCAGATTAGCAGAACATAAGAATGCCATTCGAGTTTGTAACCCTTTGTATCCTATGGCCCTTCATTATAAAGAGAAAAATCATGGTAGCCCAAGTACATTGAAGATAATCGGAATAGAACATGTCCCCAGGTCAATAAGAGGAGGTGATAGGGTCAATAGGCTTTTACAGAGAGAGTCTTTTTGGATCTATACACTGAAAGCAACTAAACTTCCAGGCTTAAATGGGGAATTAGACCTGGTACCTTTTTTGTAATAAGTATTCAGATTTTGAAGTATTATATTGGTGATCTTGTTTTCTCTTTCCTCCTTTATACATGATTATATTGTGTTTGATTTAATTTGATATGTAATTGTTGAACTTCCTCTTTATTGTTTGTCTTGTGTAGAACGACCAGGTGATTGTTATTTGACTAATTAACTTCTGCTTAAAATGAACTCTGATTGTGTTTGTTACTTTTGAATAAGATTCGAGTGCCTTGGACTACTATTATTCTTACGAGTATATTAGTCTGGCTACTACTTTGAAACGTTCTGGGTGATAATGGCTTCGAAATCTAAACACAACACTAGGAAAGATGAAGTTAAGAAAGACGAAGCACAGGCTAGTGGGAGCTTAGCAGATATTGTCACTTTGACGACTCTACTGGAAGAACACAGAGCGGCATTGTCTTCTGAATTTAAATCAGCGTTTTCCACCTTGGAAGCGAAGCTGGACACACTACACACAACTGTGAACGATCATGAACAGCGACTTCTCTCACTTGAAGCAAATGCAGACGCGAGCGGCGTGAGTTTCGGAACACTGGAGTCGAAATACGCAACTTTAGCTGACGAGCACACTAAACTCAAATCCAAAGTTATGGATCTAGAAGGTAGGAGCCGGAGAACCAATATACGAATCTTCGGCCTACCTGAGACGATTGAAGGCCCTCATCCGTCCACTTTCTTTTCGGAGCTCTTAGTGGAAGTTTTCGGCGCGAGCCTCTTTGCCTCTCCTCCCGAGTTGGATCGTGCTCATCGCGCCCTCACAGCGAAACCGAAGCTGGGGGAGAGACCTAGATCTGTGATTATTCACTTTCATAAGTTCCAAACCAAGGAGTTGGTTATGCGCGAAGCCCGCAAGCTAAGAGGAAAGCTTCAATATTGCGGTACCCAGATTTTCATCAATGAGGACTATAGTCCCGAAGTTCTGGAAATGCGTGCCGAATATCGAGCTGTGATGAAGGAACTATACATGCTGGGTCTGAGACCATCTCTTCACTATCCATCCAAGCTTTTCATCACGACATCGGACGGTAAGAAGAAGCGGTTGTCCTCAGTTCATGAGGCCAGTGAGTTTCTTAAAGCCCATCGACGTGAGATGACAGAAGCTACGTGAGCAGTACTTATTTTGACTTACTAAACCAGTATATTAGTCTGTCTACTACTTTAAAACGTTCTGGGTGATAATGGCTTCGAAATCTAAACACAACACTAGGAAAGATGAAGTTAAGAAAGACGAAGCACAGGCTAGTGGGAGCTTAGCAGATATTGTCACTTTGACGACTCTACTGGAAGAACACAGAGCGGCATTGTCTTCTGAATTTAAATCGGCGTTTTCCACCTTGGAAGCGAAGCTGGACACACTACACACAACTGTGAACGATCATGAACAGCGACTTCTCTCACTTGAAGCAAATGCAGACGCGAGCGGCGTGAGTTTCGGAACACTGGAGTCGAAATACGCAACTTTAGCTGACGAGCACACTAAACTCAAATCCAAAGTTATGGATCTAGAAGGTAGGAGCCGGAGAACCAATATACGAATCTTCGGCCTACCTGAGACGATTGAAGGCCCTCATCCGTCCACTTTCTTTTCGGAGCTCTTAGTGGAAGTTTTCGGCGCGAGCCTCTTTGCCTCTCCTCCCGAGTTGGATCGTGCTCATCGCGCCCTCACAGCGAAACCGAAGCCGGGGGAGAGACCTAGATCTTTGATTATTCGCTTTCATATCCAAACCAAGGAGTTTGTTATTCGCGAAGCCCGCAAGCTAAGAGGAAAGCTTCAATATTGCGGTACCCAGATTTTCATCAATGAGGACTATAGTCCCGAAGTTCTGGAAATGCGTGCCGAATATCGAGCTGTGATGAAGGAACTATACATGCTGGGTCTGAGACCATCTCTTCACTACCCATCCAAGCTTTTCATCACGACATCGGACGGTAAGAAGAAGCGGTTGTCCTCAGTTCATGAGGCCAGTGAGTTTCTTAAAGCCCATCGACGTGAGATGACAGAAGCTACGTGAGCAGTACTTATTTTGACTCCTCGAGTATTCACTAAACCGATGCTGTGTTTTGGATCTAATTTATTAATCTGACATGCAGTAATCTGTACACTTTATAGTTAATTATGCTGTATGAGGCTTACTAAACCAGAATATTAGTCTGTCTACTACTTTGACACGTTCTGGGTGATAATGGCTTCGAAATCTAAACACAACACTAGGAAAGATGAAGTTAAGAAAGACGAAGCACAGGCTAGTGGGAGCTTAGCAGATATTGTCACTTTGACGACTCTACTGGAAGAACACAGAGCGGCATTGTCTTCTGAATTTAAATCAGCGTTTTCCACCTTGGAAGCGAAGCTGGACACACTACACACAACTGTGAACGATCATGAACAGCGACTTCTCTCACTTGAAGCAAATGCAGACGCGAGCGGCGTGAGTTTCGGAACACTGGAGTCGAAATACGCAACTTTAGCTGACGAGCACACTAAACTCAAATCCAAAGTTATGGATCTAGAAGGTAGGAGCCGGAGAACCAATATACGAATCTTCGGCCTACCTGAGACGATTGAAGGCCCTCATCCGTCCACTTTCTTTTCGGAGCTCTTAGTGTAAGTTTTCGGCGCGAGCCTCTTTGCCTCTCCTCCCGAGTTGGATCGTGCTCATCGCGTCCTCACAGCGAAACCGAAGCCGGGGGAGAGACCTAGATCTGTGATTATTCACTTTCATAAGTTCCAAACCAAGGAGTTGGTTATGCGCGAAGCCCGCAAGCTAAGAGGAAAGCTTCAATATTGCGGTACCCAGATTTTCATCAATGAGGACTATAGTCCCGAAGTTCTGGAAATGCGTGCCGAATATCGAGCTGTGATGAAGGAACTATACATGCTGGGTCTGAGACCATCTCTTCACTACCCATCCAAGCTTTTCATCACGACATCGGACGGTAAGAAGAAGCGGTTGTCCTCAGTTCATGAGGCCAGTGAGTTTCTTAAAGCCCATCGACGTGAGATGACAGAAGCCACCTGAGCAGTACTTATTTTGACTACTCGAGTATTCACTAAACCGATGCTGTGTTTTGGATCTAATTTATTAATCTGACATACAGTAATCTGGACACTTTATAGTTAATTATGCTGTATGAGGTTAAGGTGAACTATTATCGTTTAATCTATGCAAGTGTTTCTAGGCGCTTATTTCTGTTCAGATGCCTTGTTTGTTTACTCCTGTACTTCTGTAAGCCAAATGATGTCTATGGCACGAAGTTTTATGAACACAGGGACTCACTGAATCTCACTTGGCACTGACTGTTTTTTTTTCTTTCTTGCCCATCTTACCTCTGGGTGATCTTAAGACTGATAAGATTCTAACTTTATATACCTACCACTGCCTAGGAGAAGTGTTATGTAGACTGGTAACTTTTATATGTAATGATGCTTTTGTTGCTGATCGTTTGTTCTTGATCAGTGTTTGCTTTTCATTAAGGGCTAAATTGCATAATTTTGTGGAGCCGGGGTCCTTTATGTAATCTGATAGTAAATTAGAATATTTTGTGAAATTACATTGAGATGTTGATGTGTAGCAGGTTCTCTGCTTGGTTTTGTAATAATAGGTTAGGAATGGGATTTGGGATTTGGAATTGGGCTTTTATTCCTTTTTTTTATTGTTTGCTATGGTTTTCAACCTTGCTCTTTTGTGTTTTATTTTATTCTTTTTGAAGTATTTCTTTTTTGTCTTATCTTTTGGTACTTTGCTCAGATATAAAACTGTCTTATGGCAGATTGACAATGGCTAAGACTAAAGAGAGTTCCAGCACTCGTTTTATATCATGGAACGTTAATTAAAGGGGTGAATAATAATGTCAAAATTAGCCGCGTTCTGTCTCATCTTCAACACCTTGGGGGCGATGTTTTTTTTCTCCATTTGAATACCTTTGCTAAACGATTGGTGCTATCCGATCCTTGGAGATCAAAATTTCCCACTAATAAGGCCTACTCATTTTTCTCCCATGTTCATCATTCATATTCGCGAATAGATATTTTCTTAGTAGACAACAGACTACTTTCAAACCTATCGAGCTGTGAATATCACAGCATCGTTATTTCGGATCACGCTCCCATTTATGTTGACATTAATCTTTCCCAGTTCACATCTTTTTCTAAACAGTGGCGCTTCCCCTCTATGTTTTTGGCTAGAGATGAATTTAAAAAATTTTTGATTGAACAAATTGCCCTGTTTTTTGAAGTTAACGATATGCCAAGTATTAACAGAGGGACCCTTTGGGAAACGTTCAAGGCATACTTAAGAGGCATGATAATTTATTATACTTCTGGTACAAATAAAGCTAATAAGCTTAAACTAGATGCAATTTCGAAGGATCTACAGAACTTAGATCGCCAGTATGATGCTTATCCAAATCAAGATCTGTATAAAGATATCTCCGTCTGCAAACAGAATTTGATCTTCTGAATTTGAACACAACATTTTGACTCCTCGAGTATTCACTAAATCTTAGAGTTTTATTCAGATCTTTACACTTCTGAGCTTCCCTCATGTATTAACTCTGAGGAGTGGCCCTTGGATAAGATCACCTTCCCAAGATTGATAGTACTATAGCTAGGACCCTTCGTGATCCAATATCAATCTCTGAGGTGGTGGAAGAGATCAAACTTCTACAAAGTGGCAAGTCACCAGGTCCTGACAGATTCACCACTGAGTTCTATAAAGTGTTTTCTACATCATTAGCACTTGCACTACAGAATATGTTATGTATTAGGCTTTTTCCTAGAGCTGCTTACCTCCCACCTTATCATTAGCATCAATTACTTTGATTGCCAAGAAAGACAAAGACCCCCTTTTGTGTAGCAGCTATAGACCCATTTCACTTTTGAACGTGGATTATACAATTTTAACTAAGGTTTTGTCCTTGCGGTTACAACAAGTGTTACCCCAAATAATTTCGGCTGACCAAACAGGATTTATCATTGGAAGACATTCTTTCTATAATACAAGGAAACTTATCAATATTCTCAATATGCCCAATTCAGATGTGCCAGAAGTGGTTTTGGCTCTTGATGCGGAAAAGGCGTTCGATAGAGTGGAATGGAGATATCTATTTCGTGTAATGGAAAGTTTCGGTTTTGATGATGGGTTCATTTCCTGGGTCAAACTATTGTACGTCTCTCCGCAGGCATCCGTGTTAACTAATGGTGTGTTTTCATCTCCATTTTTGCTTCAGAGGGGCACTAGGCAGGGCTGCCCTTTGTCGCCTTTACTTTTTGCCATTGCCATTGAGCCCTTAGCTATCTGGCTTCGTGAGGATGTAAATTTTAAAGATATCAAAAGGGTAGATAGAGAGTATAAATCATCCTTATATGCTGATGATCTTTCACTTTTTATTTCTGACCCAGTGGTTTCTGTCCCTATTATTTTGAGCATTCTACATCATTTCGGTAAAATTTCAGGGTATAAAATTAACTTTCATAAGAGTGAGTTGTTCCCTGTAAATTCTTTGGCAAATAACCTTACACATTCACTTTTCCCTTTTAGATGGGCAGCCGATGGATTTAAGTATTTGGGTATTTTTGTGACCAAATCTTTAACTGGAATGTATGTCTCTAATTTTGTCCCCCTACTTAAAAATTGTGAATCTGACATGGAACGCTGGGCTAACCTCCCTTTTTCTCTTGCTGGGCGTATAAGCCTAATCAAGATGTCTGTTCTTACCAAGTTTTTGTACTTATTTCAACATATTCCAATTTACCTTAAGAAAAAGTGTTTTATGGATTTGGACAAACGTATCACTTCTTTTTTATGGGGAAATAGGCCAGCTCGAATTAAGAAAACAAGTTTGCAGCTCCCTAAAAATAAAGGCAGTCTCGCACTCCCAAATTGTTTACACTATCATTGGGCTTGCAATACCAAAAAAATTTTATATTGGAGGAACAATATAAATTCTGAACTCCCTTGTTGGGCTTACCTAGAACAGTCCTCAGCGCGCCTCTCTCTGAACTCTGTTATATCCTCTCAATTACCTTTACCTGCCAATTTTAGTTCAAATTTAGTAGTATCTCACTCAGTTAAGATATGGACTCAATTTAGGAAGCACACTGGTTTGCATAGGTCTTCTATCCTTTCTCCGATTTTTAAAAAACACTGTTTTGCGCCATCCATTATGGATGAGGCGTTCCGAATATGGTTCAATAAGGGCATAAAGACCATTGATGATCTCTATGAGAGCAGTATTTTCTCATCTTTTAATAACCTTTCTAAGAGATTCGATCTACCTAATTCCCACTTATTTCGTTTCTTTCAAGTCAGGCACTTTGTGCAAAAACTATTCCCTCATTTTCCAAATCGTCCCCCTGAATCTCCATTGGATGACTTCTTAAAGCTTGAACCACACTCAAAACATTGTATTTCTGTCATTTATAATCTGATTCACAATATTAATTCAGGCTCTGCAAATCAGGCCAGAGGTGCTTGGGAAGAGAGTTTGGGATTTGAGTTATCTGATGGACACTGGGAGCGTATTCTTGAGCTCACTCACACCTCATCTATATGCGCAAGGCATGGGCTTATACAATGTAAGATTCTACATAGGGTTGTAACACAGTTTGTAGATCGGGAAGAAGGAGGCGGGAACCGGCGAACATTTAAACACTTTAATAAAATAAACCAA
>NW_015546133.1:853238-890334 GCF_001515605.1 Sinocyclocheilus anshuiensis | reverse complement strand
TTAAGACTGATAAGATTCTAACTTTATATACCTACCACTGCCTAGGAGAAGTGTTATGTAGACTGGTAATTTGTATATGTAATGATGCTTTTGTTGCTGATCATTTCTTCCTGATCAGGGTTTGCTTTTCATTAAGGGCTAAATTGCATAGTTTTGTGGAGCCGGGGTCCTTTATGTAATCTGATAGTAAATTAGAATATTTTGTGAAATTACATTGAGATGTTGATGTGTAGCAGGTTCTCTGCTTGGTTTTGTAATAATAGGTTAGGAATGGGATTTGGGATCTGGAATTGGGCTTTTATTCCTTTTTTTTATTGTTTGCTATGGTTTTCAACCTTGCTCTTTTGTGTTTTATCTTATTCTTTTTGAAGTATTTATTTTTTGTCTTATCTTTCGGTACTTTGCTCAGATATGAAACTGTCTTATGGCAGATTGACAATGGTTAAGACTAAAGAGAGTTCCAGCACTCGTTTTATATCATGGAACGTTAAAGGGGTGAATAATAATGTCAAAATTAGCCGCGTTCTGTCTCATCTTCAACACCTTGGGGGCGATGTTTTTTTTCTCCAAGAGACCCATCTTAAGACAAGTGATATCCAACGGCTTAAAAGAGCATGGGTGGGCCATCTGTATCACTCAAAGTTTAGTGCACGAGCAAGAGGTGCCGCTATTCTTATTCACAGAAGTATCCCTTTTGAGTTGGCAGATGTTTTATCTGATCCTAATGGGCGCTATGTCATAATTACTGGCAAACTTAGAGATGTGTCTGTCATTATGGCAAGTATTTATGCCCCTAATTGGGATGATGATAAGTTTATATCTAATTTCTTTTCATCTATTCCTGATATTGAGAAAAGACATATTATTGTAGGGGGTGACTTTAACTTTGTTCAAGACACTGTTTTAGATAGATCCTCAAGCAAACCATGTGCATTAACTAATTCAGCCAAAACTTTGAATACCTTTGCGGAACGATTGGGGCTATCCAATCCTTGGAGATCAAAATTTCCCACTAATAAGGCCTACTCATTTTTCTCCCATGACCATCATTCATATTCGCGAATAGATTTTTTCTTAGTAGACAACAGACTACTTTCAAACCTATCGAGCTGTGAATATCACAGCATCGTTATTTCGGATCACGCTCCCATTTCTGTTGACATTAATCTTTCCCAGTTCACATCTTTTTCTAAACAGTGGCGCTTCCCCTCTATGTTTTTGGCTAGAGATGAATTTAAACAATTTTTGATTGAACAAATTGCCCTGTTTTTTGAAGTTAACGATATGCCAAATATTAGCAGAGGGACCCTTTGGGAAACGTTCAAGGCATACTTAAGAGGCATTATAATTTCTTATACTTCTGGTACAAATAAAGCTAATAAGCTTAAACTAGATACAATTTCGAAGGATCTACAAAACTTAGATCGCCAGTATGCTGCTGATCCAAATCAAGATCTGTATAAAGAGCGTCTCCGACTGCAAACAGAATTTGATCTTCTGACCACGAATAATGCTGAAGCGCTGCTGCTTAAATCTAGGCAACGATTTTTTGAACTGGGTGATAAGGCAGGCAAACTATTAGCGCATCAAGCTAGAGCATCAGCAACATCAAGGCTGATTACAGGAATAAGGTCACCACAAGGAGATACTTTCCATGATGCATATAAAATTAATAGCATTTTCTTAGAGTTTTATTCAGATCTTTACACTTCTGAGCTTCCCTCATGTATTAACTCTGAGGAGTGGCCCTTGGATAAGATTACCTTTCCCAAGATTGATAGTACTATAGCTAGGACCCTTAGTGATCCAATATCAATCTCTGAGGTGGTGGAAGCGATCAAACTTCTACAAAGTGGCAAGTCACCAGGTCCTGACGGATTCACCACTGAGTTCTATAAAGTGTTTTCTACATCATTAGCACCTGCACTACAGAATCTGTTTAATGAGGCTTTTTCCAAGGGCTGCTTACCTCCCACCTTATCATTAGCATCAATTACTTTGATTGCCAAGAAAGACAAAGACCCCCTTTTGTGTAGCAGCTATAGACCCATTTCACTTTTGAACGTGGATTATACAATTTTAACTAAGGTTTTGTCCTTGCGGTTACAACAAGTGTTACCCCAAATAATTTCGGCTGACCAAACAGGATTTATCATTGGAAGACATTCTTTCTATAATACAAGGAAACTTATCAATATTCTCAATATGCCCAATTCAGATGTGCCAGAAGTGGTTTTGGCTCTTGATGCGGAAAAGGCGTTCGATAGAGTGGAATGGAGATATCTATTTCGTGTAATGGAAAGTTTCGGTTTTGATGATGGGTTCATTTCCTGGGTCAAACTATTGTACGTCTCTCCGCAGGCATCCGTGTTAACTAATGGTGTGTTTTCATCTCCATTTTTGCTTCAGAGGGGCACTAGGCAGGGCTGCCCTTTGTCGCCTTTACTTTTTGCCATTGCCATTGAGCCCTTAGCTATCTGGCTTCGTGAAATTTTAAATTTTAAAGATATCAAAAGGGTAGATAGAGAGTATAAATCATCCTTATATGCTGATGATCTTTTATTTCTGATTTCTGACCCAGTGGTTTCTGTCCCTATTATTTTGAGCATTCTAAATCATTTCGGTAAAATTTCAGGGTATAAAATTAACTTTCATAAGAGTGAGTTGTTCCCTGTAAATTCTTTGGCAAATAATCTTACACATTCACTTTTCCCTTTTAGATGGGCAGCCGATGGATTTAAGTATTTGGGTATTTTTGTGACCAAATCTTTAACTGGAATGTATGTCTCTAATTTTGTCCCCCTACTTAAAAAATGTGAATCTGACATGGAACGCTGGGCTAACCTCCCTTTTTCTCTTGCTGGGCGTATAAGCCTAATCAAGATGTCTGTTCTTACCAAGTTTTTGTACTCATTTCAACATATTCCAATTTACCTTAAGAAAAAGTGTTTTATGGATTTGGACAAACGTATCACTTCTTTTTTATGGGGAAATAGGCCAGCTCGAATTAAGAAAACAAGTTTGCAGCTCCCTAAAAATAAAGGTGGTTTCGCACTCCCAACTTTTTTACACTATTATTGGGCTTGCAATATCCAAAAAATGTTATATTGGAGGAACAATATAAATTCTGAACTCCCTTGTTGGGCTTACCTAGAACAGTCCTCAGCGCGCCTCTCTCTGAACTCTGTTATATTCTCTCAATTACCTTTACCTGCCAATTTTAGTTCAAATTTAGTAGTATCTCACTCAGTTAAGATATGGACTCAATTTAGGAAGCACACTGGTTTGCATAGGTCTTCTATCCTTTCTCCGATTTTTAAAAAACACTGTTTTGCGCCATCCATTATGGATGAGGCGTTCCGAATATGGTTCAATAAGGGCATAAAGACCATTGATGATCTCTATGAGAGCAGTATTTTGTCATCCTTTAATAATCTTTCTAAGAGATTCAATCTACCTAATTCCCACTTATTTCATTTCTTTCAAGTCAGGCAAAAGCTATTCCCTCATTTTCCAAATCGTCCCCCTGAATCTCCATTGGATGACTTCTTAAAGCTTGAACCACACTCAAAACATTGTATTTCTGTCATTTATAATCTGATTCACAATATTAATTCAGGCTCTGCAAATCAGGCCAGAGGTGCTTGGGAAGAGAGTTTGGGATTTGAGTTATCTGATGGACACTGGGAGCGTATTCTTGAGCTCACTCACACCTCATCTATATGCGCAAGGCATGGGCTTATACAATGTAAGATTCTGCATAGGGTTTACTATACTAATGCTAGACTTGCCAAAATATACCCCTCTGTCAGCGATGCATGTAACAGGTGCAAGCAATCACCAGCAGACCTCATTCACATGTTGTGGGAATGCCCTAAATTATTTGATTATTGGACTAAAATATTTAAAACTTTGAAAGATGCCTTCGACATAGATATCGATACAAATCCACTTTTGGAATCTAGGCAACGATTTTTTGAACTGGGTGATAAGGCAGGCAAACTATTAGCGCATCAAGCTAGAGCATCAGCAACATCAAGGCTGATTACAGGAATAAGGTCACCACAAGGAGATACTTTCCATGATGCATATAAAATTAATAGCATTTTCTTAGAGTTTTATTCAGATCTTTACACTTCTGAGCTTCCCTCATGTATTAACTCTGAGGAGTGGCCCTTGGATAAGATCACCTTTCCCAAGATTGATAGTACTATAGCTAGGACCCTTAGTGATCCAATATCAATCTCTGAGGTGGTGGAAGCGATCAAACTTCTACAAAGTGGCAAGTCACCAGGTCCTGACGGATTCACCACTGAGTTCTATAAAGTGTTTTCTACATCATTAGCACCTGCACTACAGAATCTGTTTAATGAGGCTTTTTCCAAGGGCTGCTTACCTCCCACCTTATCATTAGCATCAATTACTTTGATTGCCAAGAAAGACAAAGACCCCCTTTTGTGTAGCAGCTATAGACCCATTTCACTTTTGAACGTGGATTATACAATTTTAACTAAGGTTTTGTCCTTGCGGTTACAACAAGTGTTACCCCAAATAATTTCGGCTGACCAAACAGGATTTATCATTGGAAGACATTCTTTCTATAATACAAGGAAACTTATCAATATTCTCAATATGCCCAATTCAGATGTGCCAGAAGTGGTTTTGGCTCTTGATGCGGAAAAGGCGTTCGATAGAGTGGAATGGAGATATCTATTTCGTGTAATGGAAAGTTTCGGTTTTGATGATGGGTTCATTTCCTGGGTCAAACTATTGTACGTCTCTCCGCAGGCATCCGTGTTAACTAATGGTGTGTTTTCATCTCCATTTTTGCTTCAGAGGGGCACTAGGCAGGGCTGCCCTTTGTCGCCTTTACTTTTTGCCATTGCCATTGAGCCCTTAGCTATCTGGGATGTAAATGATGTAAATTTTAAAGATATCAAAAGGGTAGATAGAGAGTATAAATCATCCTTATATGCTTCACTTTTTACACTTTTTATTTCTGACCCAGTGGTTTCTGTCCCTATTATTTTGAGCATTCTAAATAATTTCGGTAAAATTTCAGGGTATAAAATTAACTTTCATAAGAGTGAGTTGTTCCCTGTAAATTCTTTGGCAAATAACCTTACACATTCACTTTTCCCTTTTAGATGGGCAGCCGATGGATTTAAGTATTTGGGTATTTTTGTGACCAAATCTTTAACTGGAATGTATGTCTCTAATTTTGTCCCCCTACTTAAAAATTGTGAATCTGACATGGAACGCTGGGCTAACCTCCCTTTTTCTCTTGCTGGGTGTATAAGCTTAATCAAGATGACTGTTCTTCCCAAGTTTTTGTACTTATTTCAACATATTCCAATTTACCTTAAGAAAAAGTTTTTTAGGGATTTGGACAAACGTATCACTTCTTTTTTATGGGGAAATAGGCCAGCTCGAATGAAGAAAATAAGTTTGCAGCTTCCTAAAAATAAAGGTGGCTTCGCACTCCCAAATTTTTTACATTATTATTGGGCTTGCAATGTCCAAAAAATGTTATATTGGAGGAACAATATAAATTCTGAACTCCCTTGTTGGGCTTACCTAGAACAGTCCTCAGCATGCCTCTCTCTGAACTCTGTTATATCCTCTCAATTACCTTACCTGCCAATTTTAGTTCAAATTTAGTAGTATCTCACTCAGTTAAGATATGGACTCAATTTAGGAAGCACACTGGTTTGCATAGGTCTTCTATCCTTTCTCCGATTTTATAGGTCTTCTATCCTTTCTCTGATTTTTTAAAAACCACTGTTTTGCGCCATCCATTATGGATGAGGCGTTCCGAATATGGTTCAATAAGGGCATAAAGACCATTGATGATCTCTATGAGAGCAGTATTTTCTCATCTTTTAATAACCTTTCTAAGAGATTCGATCTACCTAATTCCCACTTATTTCGTTTCTTTCAAGTCAGGCACTTTGTGCAAAAACTATTCCCTCATTTTCCAAATTGTCCCCCTGAATCTCCATTGGATGACTTTTTAAAGCTTGAACCACACTCAAAACATTGTATTTCTGTAAAATGACTAAATGTAAATGTAAATGTAACTGTCTTGATACTTAAGCTGAGCATTAATATATAAACATACAATTGTTATTTATATTTTTTAAACATAAAGCATTACATTTTTATATTATTATTATTAAAATGTATTTATTTATTTTTAACCCCCAATGTTTTTCCTTTTTTTTTTTTTTCCTTTTTTTTTTTCTCGGGAAAAGGGAGGTAAGTATTTAGTGGGGTAGTATTAGTAATAACATAGAAGAATAATTGTATAAAATTAATGTTGTAATTTGTTGAGTTGATATTCCATGCAGAAAATCTAATAATAATGAAATTTTAAATAAATAGCCATGCCCTTCTCTAAAGACTTTGCAAAGTATTGCCTGTCATTTTCACTTCCTTACTGAGCGGTCTTTTGTTTTTTCTTCTCCATTGCCTGTTTCACTGCCTTCCTTTTATGACCATTGTGTCTGCCTTGTTGACTAAGTTTCTACTTTGTGACATGGATTTGTTTGCTGGATTTAAACTTCCTGCATTTGGATTCTACCTTCACCTCCATGTAGAATTCCTCACAGATAAAGTGTGAATGGTTTTCATTGTGATTATACAGTATAAATATAATTATTCCTTTAATGCTAATAAACCTATAGACATGTGGGGGAAAAATAACTCTGCATGTCACACTGTTCACACTTTGCCTTCCACTTTGTTTTAACTCGTGTTAGGGAAAAAAATAGTAGAGCTGCTATACTACACAGACCAATACAGGAACAACATTCAGCATTAAAAGAAGGTGCAATTTGTCTGTGGCTAAATAAAAATCAATCAATTAATTAATAATACAGGCCTTTTAACTAAAAATAATAATGTATAAACTATTTCATAAAAACTTTGTCAAGTCATGTATGAGGTTCCATTTCAGCTGGATGCTGCCAGTAGACAGCAGGGCAACTCACTAGGTTCTGAAACACAAATAGTAGCATTAGTAGTACTTTTTACATGACTAAGAGAGGTGGGATTGGAGTGGCATGTCATTCTCCAAACTTAAACAAATGCAAAATAGACTATAACAACGTCAGTTCAAACAGTGCTTGTTCACGTTACCAGAAGCAACTACTATTGTTCTCAACCAATGTGTTTGTTATACAAAGAGTGCAATTTTGGTAAAGGAGTATATGAAAAAAAATAACTTCTCATAATAAACTGCAATAAATGAGTACAAGAAAAAATAACTTTTAGCAATACTCAACAAAAGTACCCTAAGAAGATATCACATGTTCTTGGCCACAGTGGTGCATTTAAAAAGAAAAAGCTCAAAAGCAGAAGTTCAGAGCAGTGCGGACTACATGAAGCAGTAACTTCGAATAATTTCACATTTAACTCCAGCAGACTGAATATGTCTTATTATGGCAATATGAACATTCCTGGGACACATGGGATGGGTGAAGATGAAGAGGAGATGAATATCTATGCTAATGCAGATGCTCATGATGCCAGGACAGAAAAAGAGAACTCCGACACCAAGAGACACCAAACACCTCGACACACAGGTACTGAGACTCATTTCATTATAACAACTAACACACACATTTTAGTCATTTTAGTGTTAAGAAATATTTATCTTCATATCGGTCATCTTCAGGAAGCTTCAGAGCAGCTGCAGTGTGTTTGGTGTTGCTGTGTGTTCTTTTGCTGGCTGCAGTCATAGTGCTGTGTGTCCACATCCATACAAAGAACACAAACTACACAGAAGAGAGAGACCAGCTACTAACCAGGAATACCAACCTCACAGAAGAGGGAGACCAGCTCCTAACCACAATCAAAGCTCTTAAAGACCAATTAGCAATCAATAACCAAGACTTTACAGCTGAAAAAAAAGAATTATTATCCAAAAATGACAATCTAATGAAACAAAGTCAACAGTTAAATCAAGAGAACAATGACCTGCGGAAACGTCTTGGTGAAATGGGTAATCATGACCACATCTATACAAACATTCAACATTAACAATGTGTCGTATACTGTACAATCTTGGGTACAAACTGTTATAAACAAGTTGTGTAGTGTGGAAGAGAATGAAGAGTTAATAGTTAAACTATTTTTGTTTACAGATCAATCCTGTCTTTACTATTTTTCTTCTGAGAAGAAGAGCTGGACTGAGAGCAGAAAATACTGTAGAGAGAAAGGAGCAGATCTGATCATCATAAACAACAGAGAGGAACAAGTGAGTGAAATATATTGTGTGTGTTTGCTTCAGATGGATAAACATGTGCTGTATATGTAAAGTCAGCTGAATTTTGTCCTTATCAGAATTTCATCTTTTCAGGAATTTGTTAGGAAATGGTCTGATAATAATAGAGTCTGGATTGGTCTAACTGACAGTGATGAAGAGGGCACATGGAAATGGGTTGATGGCAGCACACTGACCTCTGGGTGAGAAATCAATGGATTGAACTGATCATTGTGTAATAAATGATTTTCACAGTCAGTGTCAGAAAGCAGAACTGAACATCTAATGCTGATCTGCTGATGCAGGTTCTGGATGTTTGGTGAGCCCAGTGGACATAGAAGAGAGAACTGTGCTCTAACAGTTGTAGGAGAATGGGCTGATCATCCATGTACAGAGGAATATAATTGGATGTGTGAGAAGAGAAAAATGTAAGACACTGAACAGGGGCGTTGCTAGTGACAGAGTGCCTATAAACCACCCCCCATTTGCTTAGTATGGCAGTGTTTATATGACTATTTGAAATATACATATGAAAGGGAGTTCAAATGTCAGATACTGTACAATCCAGTTTTGAGCTGCTTTCTTGTTCTATTACCTGCAGCCATACTTTGTTTTGTTTGTCATGGTCACCAACATGAAAAAAATGCAAATGCTTCAAAGTGATATTAACCACAACACAATAATCTTGTATTAACTAGTCATCATGTTTGCTTTTGTGAAATCTTTACTCAACCTGCATTACACTAGTTCTTGAAAAACCTGGATATATGAGGAAGCCTGATTTTATAGTGTGTAATAAGTGTATTTCTAGACCTGGAAAAGTCATATAAATTAATAAATTATTAAAATAAAATGGCATGAGAATTGCCTTATTGAATTTTGTCCGTTTCTCAGTATACATTCGGATGCAATCTTGCGTCCATGTGGACATGTTCTGCATCATCATCAACCGCCAAAGTTCAATTTCAATTCTCAAGAATGCAAGTACAGAATGCATAAAATTACCAAGATGCATTCTTAATTCTGAGGGTGCATTGAATACAGACTTCACAATCATAGCAGGCAGACAATGTACAAAGTAAATGTTTTAATAGGTTTTGACATTTGATGTTACATTTATTGTGCATTTAGTGGAGCTTTCCTATTATTTGAAATTTGCTGAGTCATTTGAGCAACAAGATCACGGGACATATCTCAGAATGATTCTATGTCCTCGTCCTTTCAAGTTTGCTCCAGTATATGTTTAGCCAGTTTACCCAAACCTGAGAGCTCAACATTGACAAAAAATTGCTTACTGTGCTCCTTGCATGGAAGAAAGCCTAAAGTGGTAAAGGTGTCTGTAATGGTTAGGGTGTAGTTGTTATTAAATTAAAGATTAAACAGCACTGAACATCTAATGCTGATCTGTTGATGCAGGTTCTGGAATCATGGAGAGCCCAATGGATATGAAAAAGAGAACTGTGTTTTCACTCATTTTTCAGGGTGGGTTGATCATTCATGTACTACAGGTTATCAATGGATCTGTGAGAAGAGTTTTTTAAATGACTCATTGAACCATATATTTGTTAATGCAGTTCATTATGGACATACATCACGTTCAAAGGGATAGTTTACCCAAAAATGAAAATTCTTTCATTATTCACTCAACCTGATGTTGTTTTAACTCTGTACGCCCTTCTTTCTTTTTCACTGAGAAAATGTAAAAAATTGCCCTGCTCGTGCTTGATCATAATAGCAATGAATGTTGACCATCTATTAAAGCTTTGAAAAAAGGATGCAAACGTATTATAAATGATTGATAAAATTAAATATTGTGTTCTGTAACTAAGCATATGATAATTGCTCAGTTTAGAATTTGTCCTATATGCCAATGTTTTTATGACTGTATACAGTAATATATGAAATATACAAAGTTCAAATATTACTTTCAAGCTGGAGTTGGTGTGTTTTCCCTTAGTTGCTCTACTATGCTATGCTTTGATTTGTGTTTGATGAAGAGAGAACAGTTTCAGATCATCTCTAACATGACGAAGACACCAGATTATGTAACAGACATTGTGTTTTCAGAAAGATCTTTACAATAAAGATCTTTCAACATCTTTGCTGCAGAACTTTTATTCAACTCACATTACACTAGAGTTTCAATGTGGACGTCACTGTTAACTAAACTTCACAGAGGTGGAGGTTAGAGAAATCGTGGAAAAAGTTTTACATGAGCTAAACCTTGAAGAAGGATAAAAATTGACTAGGAGGAGTGAAGTATCTGCACGGGTCTTAATGTCAGTAACTTTCTCTCTATTCTCAAGGCCACGATTTTCGTCCTTGAAGGTGAAAACTTGAAGATATTCAATAATTCACATCACACTGTTTTCCAGCAGCGCCAGACGTTCAGGTTAGTTGAGGTTTGAATGATGATAAGTATTTAACAGGGATCAACACAACACACACATTAACAAGTCCTGCTTTTGTGTTGCATCCACGTTTTAGTTTTTAACCACTCAGGGTGTGATTACATACTGCATTCATGTTCTCCTGGGATATTTCTTCCCTTTTTTTTTTTTTGTCAGAGTAAAATGGACTCAATGGAAAATTTAATATTTATTTCTTATTTACACATCCCAGCCAAGACAGGAAGCTTTTCAGCTGTAATGGAACATAAAGTGCTAAGGAGCCATTCACACAGAACTTGTTTTTATTTTGAAAAATGTGAGATGATCACAGATGTCCATTTACTGCATGAATTACAGTGGAATTAAAAAAAAAACCTTGAGATGTACTTTAGGGTTTTTCACACTTGAACTAACCCTGCATAATTGTAAACTGAATACTGTTATCTTGCTGCACGCTTCATACTGCTCATTATTTACCCGGGGTTAAAAATGTATCAATTAGTATTCATAAATGATGTTTCAGACTGTAACCCTGGGATAACCTTCTTATTTGAACATTTGTGTGATGTCAGTGTTAGTGATTGGACAAAAGCCCATGTATTAGCCAAAACTCAATTCCTGGAGGGCCGGAGCCCTGAAGAGTTTAGATGCAACCCTAATTAAACACACCTGATCCAACTAATCATGTGCTTCAGGCTTATTTGAAAACTACATGGTATGTGTGTTGGAGCAGGGTTGGAACTAAACTCTGCAGGGCTCCGGCCCTCCAGGAATTGAGTTTGACACCCCTTTATTAGCCTATATTTTGCCAACAGTTTTTCCTGATTTGACTTTTCAGACTGTAAAGGTAAGAATGAAACGCTCTCTTTATCACTTGAGTTGACACATTTGTCTTACCATTTGACATTTTCCCCTTAAATGCTGAAGCAACTGTTTATACAGCAAGTGGTGTTTCTGTAATCCAAAGAAAGTCACATAATCATCTAGCCAAAGCATCTAGTCGTTTCACACTGTACTCGTTTGGCACTGTATTGCGTAATGCAGGGATAACACTTAAGCGGTGCTTACGCTTCTCTGGAACTGGGTTTCATATTCCTGAATAAACAGCGCTAACCCCTCTTCTAAATTACTCGTGTGAAACATTCCTTTACCCGGGACTAAAAACGGAATTTAGAGAGACCTATTAAAGGTCCTATGAAAAGTCCTATTAAATGTGTAACTGTAAGAATGATTAATTTGGATTTATTGGGGTTATTATTATGATGATTCATAAAATTTCATTGTTATAGCGTTTTAAAATGTTTTTTTGTGTTAATGTATATGATAAATATATTAAATCAGGAAAATGAGGAAACCTGCCTATGAGGAATCATTCTCTTATTTGAAAGTGCAATAATTCTGATTAAATGTAAAAAGAAATTTCTAAAATGAGAACAGTTATTAATAATAATAATAATAATAATAATAATTGTGATTATCAGTTTAACCATTATCATGCAGCACTACTCACAGGTAATTTATGCTATCATAAAAAAGGTAAAAAAGATTACATATTTTTACATAAATTCAAACACTGCCAAAAGCGTCAAGTATCTTCATAATTAAAAATACATGTGTTTTTTTGTAGTGGACAGCATACAATAAGTAGTTTATTTGGATGTATTTTTTTTCTATTTAAAATAATAATATTATTGTAAATAATAATTGTAATTAATGTACAAAAATTACTACTAATAAGAATACTATTTTTACAATTCTATTTTAATTAAACATATTATGTAACATTACAGTATTTTCTGTAAAATTACTTTTATATTTTGTAGAAATAGAGCAATATGGAGCATAAACACACCCGTCAAGCTGTTTAGAGAGATTGTTTTTTTTCTGATGGGGTTTGGAGAGAGTACCATTAGCTGAATGGACTTCAGTGTCACATCAACAGACGAAAACCTCAGGCACAATAGCAAGCTGGAATGCTAGAAGGTTCCCATGGAAACTGTGGAGCATGGAATATTTCTCGGGAAGTCTCGTAACATTTCATATTTCAGTTCTCTCTCCTGGCAGATGAGAAGACCTTTGATCATCTATAATGGTCTGATGCGGCGTGTGCTCTAGAATATAGTCAAGAACTTATAAAATACATTTGTGTTACTGATGCTAAGTAAGCCATTTGTACACACTGCAACACAGCAAGTATGTTTTCAACACAAAAGTTCCCAAATTGTGGTCGCCAAAAATGTGTGCATCGCTTCACACAGATAGTGAAAAGCATTTAGGGATACAGTGAATCGTTTATGCTAGCAAAATTTCAAAGATTAACTCCTGGGTGGGAAACAGCCTAAATCCCTGAAGCAATACCTAGTGCAAACTGATCCTGACTGAAACAGAATGACATGTAGGTGTTGAAACATGCATCTGTGTTGACCAATTAGCAGTTCCAGTGCCAGCTGTTATTAAGGACAGAATATGTACATTGAGGACGCATGCAGCCTCGGGACCAGGATGTTGGATTGCTCAGGTCAGAGAGTCCCATTCCGCATTGCTTTGTACTGGAGTCGACAAGCTGATTATTAAGTTTAGTGGTTGTCAAGCCCAAGAATTCGACCTTGAAATGTCAGCAAGCACAATGGTAGATTTTCCCGCAAGCAAAAATACACGATTAAATATGCATTCTTAGCTCTGTATAAATCAATACTAGGTTTTAAATAATGTGTGTGCCTCAGCATAGCTTAAAAAATAAGATCATTCAAGTAAATGAATCAATGAGCGAAAGAGTGATGAAGAGATTTCTACAGTTTTGCCATGCTTTTAATTTTAATTTAATCCCAGCGCAGATTCAATGTGCATTTGTTTATCACCAAAGCCCCTTTTGGCAAGGATTTTATTTGTCCAAAAGTGTTTGTCAAAGATCCAAAAAAGGTATTTTTCCTCCGTCAGAAGAGAGATTTGATTCATTTTTCCTTGCAACCGTGAGCCAGCCCGTCATCCTCATATCCTCTGGTTAAACCGTGGATTGTGAAGGGTTTATGCAATCCAGTCTGCTTTGGAGCACTAACACTGAGATGAGCTGCTGCATATTACAGCGGGGACAGATAGTGATGACAAGCACATGCACAACTCAGACAAATAAGCATGTAATGATGCACATAATGCAAACTCACACATTTAGTCTCTCACGTTTATAGACATATTTTAAAGAAAAAAATACTTAAAGGGAACATATGATGCGATTTCAATTTTTCCTTTCTCTTTGGTGCTAGTCGGTTCGCAGTTATTATTATTATTATTATTATTATTATTTATATATATATATTTTTTTTTTAATGTTTTTGAGATATCAAAATTAGCATATTAACTAAATTGTAATTTTAACATATTAATTTAATTATAACTTAATTTATATGTTAAAAACATAATCATAATAAAAATATATAGTTATTTATTATTGCAGCAATATTATCAAATTCATATTATGTATAATGTAACGGGGCGAATGAGACGAGAGACATGCGGATCCATATGCAAGGCTTTTATTTACAGATGTGGTCATAAATCAGGCATGGGTTCAACAATGGCAAACAGGTATATCATGGGCAAGACACAAGAGTAATCCAGAAACAGGCGAGGGTCAATCGACGGCGAACGTAATTCAACAGGGCAATGCAAACGGGTAATCCAACAGACAAAGAATAATCCATGCGAGGTGCAAACAGAGTCCAAACGACAAGACGAGAGAGAATTCCAAGACGGGCAGAAGATCAGTAAACAGGCAGGGCAACACAAGGTGACTAGACTTAGACTGGAAACTAGAATTGAAAACTAGGACTGGGAACTGGCTCCGTAGAGTAGCTATCACTAGGTGAACGATAAGCGCTAAACAATACTCTGCAGTGAGAGAGAGGAAGTCCATGGCTTATGTAGGGTGTGTGATTGGCAGCAGCTGTGTATGTAATCAGCGCAATGGATGCTGGGATATGTAGTCCGGGATGACATGCAACAGTTTGTGTAGTGTGAGAGTCAATGTAACGGAAGGGTGACCTCTGGTGGCAATCGGACGGAAGTCCATGGACAGGATTCGTGACATATAATTTATTATTATTATTGTGATATTATTTTATACATTTTATACATTTAAATATGTTAAAAACATTAGCATGTTTATAGAATTTTGAAAAAATAACAGCTTCATAATAAAAAATTATAAATACATAAATATGTAATGATATTATCAAATTCAAAGTATATGTGAATAAAATTATATACACACTACATTTCAAAACTTTTTGAGCAACACAATTTTTTAAAAGAAGACTCTTTTGCTCACCAAGCCTGTGTTTATTTGTTGAAAAATACAGTAAAACATTAATATTGTGAAATATTTTTACAGTTTAAAATAACTGTTTTCTATTTGAATATGTTTTAAAATGCAATTTATTCCTGTGTTGGCAAAGCTGAATTTTCAGCATCATTACTTCAGTCTTCAGTGTCACATGATCCTTCAGAAATCATTATAATATTTATTCTATTATTATTATTATTATATAGTTATTATCATGAAGTTGTGATAATATTATCAAATTCAAATTATTTATATATTAAAAAAATATAATAATAATTATTAACTTTAAATGGGTTTTTATTCATGAAAATCTATGCTGTATTTCAGAGCAGTAGGAAATTGTCCACAAATGGAGCAGGGCCAGAGAGTTCAGTGTGGACCCAGAGAGAGAGAGTGCTGCAGGCTCATCAGATGGGATCGGCCTAAACTAGGAGGGCAGTGCTCTCGAAGTCATTGGAATCACAGCTTCCCCCCAAAATAGCCTGATGCGTCCGAGCACTTGACTCTGAGGCCTATAAAAACAGAGAGCCGAAAACAGGAAAGACAGAGAATAGGACAGTGCACGGGACAGTCCGAGGAGTCACATGCCCAGAAACATCATCTTCTCCCACTCGTTCTGTCTTTAGCCTTTTTCATTTTCCCCCTCAGATGTCTCCTGCCGTCAACCTCCCTCTTTTCGATAATTCCACACAGTAACAACCCTGTTCGCTATAATAGTTCTTTCCTTTTATGTTTTTTTTTTTTTTGATTATTCACAAATCCTCTTTTGAATGCACAAAATCAGCAGATTTCTGATTTTACCTCTCATGACACTCACAATTTTCTTCCCCCGCCCCGTCTTTCAGTACAGACCTCAATTGAGTTGCCATTTATGAAAAGTATATATGTTCCCAGACAGCATATAATCCAGTGCTATTACAGCTGAACTGTATTGCAACAAATGCCAGAGGTGGCAGAACTAATTTGCAACAACAAATGGATGAGAAACTCTGCTACTTTTGAAGATGATTGTTTGAAGGAAGCAGTTCTGTTGTCTGTGATCTCAGGAAACAATTTTTTTCTGCTCTCTGCAACCATTTGGACTCGAAAAAATTTGTTATGACAGAAAATCTATCAACATTAGTAATTAGTGGAGTTGCAGTTTTTAAGGTCACATCACTCCACCATCAGATCTGCTTTTGCCCACCTTGCACTTTGTCAGTAAAAAGCCAAAATAGTGTCTGACATGCCCAGTGGCGCCGAAACAGTCTTGTCATTTCCATTACCCGATTTCTGTTCCATACGCATCTCCTTAATCTTCTCTCTAAATCTCTTGTTTGGCTCCTAAATGTGTTTTATCAGATCAGATCATACACTGTTGCAGTTATTTGTAATGGCATTATTCTGTAAATCTTGTTTTTCCAGTCATTTGATCAATCTGACTCAATCTGGCAAGTGTAATGTTCTAAAACATGGATTACAGGAACTGTCATGCAAACAAGAAGATTAAGGTTAAAGGAAAACAAGTGATATCTAAACTAATTCTGTGTGTAAAAGTTGAGACATTGTTTCAAAACCGTCACAGGCGTCATCAAAAACAGTGAGATAAGTCGAATGAATTTACCACACAGACATTCATCCAGGGGGATCATTTTGCTAATCTGTTTTCTGCGTCATCTCTGAGTAGGCATATGTCCAGTTAAAGGATTTATGCCAAAATGTATCCTAAATTGACCTCCTTTCAGCCAACTCTGTTTAAAAGCGCATGATAGTGACTCAATAATTTCCTCTTCTTTTACACAAAGAAATATATTAAAAAGTATTAATAAAATGTGAAATAATGTGAACTAACATAAGGTGAAGACCCCTGTCATATCACTCATGGAACAAATTAATTATTGCTAATTTTCGAATCGTGCATTTCTACAGTCCTATTGGTAACTGAAAACTTCTGCGCAATGTGGCATCCACACCACTAGGTGTCAGTATAAGTTAAAGACAACAGCCATTTCAGCCAGCTCAAACAGGGGGTCAGCTTGCCCTGCACAATGGCTGAAATTTGGCAGAAATTGTAAGAGTACTATGCTAGTATGCTGTGTATTTAAAATGCAGAAGCCATTTTTTTATTTTTTTGCCAAACTCGTCCTTGTGGCAGTTGTATTTTTTTATTTAAATTTTTATGTGCAGTTTCAAAATTTATATTTGAGAAACTGTGGCCCAAAATGCTAATTCTCTTCCAGGTTTTAGGATTATGAACTGAACAGCTCTACTTAAATTTTTTCAGTTGTTTGGTTTCCATGTCTCTCCATTACATTATATTAGAGTAGAATAATAGAAAACAATCATCTATAATCAGAGCAAATGTCATTTCCAAAACATTTATTCTTAATATTTAACATGCATGAATGACACTACAAAGACATTCTCAGCTTTGTTTTCTTTGTTTGCATATGCATTAAGGCCACTTCAAAGTCATGTGACAGCACAAGATGTCACTTAAAGGGATAGTTCACCCAAAAATGAAAATTCTGTCATCATTTACTCACCCTCATGTCGTTCCAAACCTGTATGAGTTGCTTTCTTATGTCGAACATAAAAGAAGATATTTTGAAGATTGCTGGTAATCAAACAGTTGGTGGTTGCCATTGACTTCCATAGTATTTTTTTTCCTACTATGGAAGTCAATGGCAACCACCAACTGTTTGATTACCAGCAATCTTCAAAATATCTTCTTTTATGTTCGACATAAGAAAGCAACTCATACAGGTTTGGAACGACATGAGGGTGAGTAAATGATGACAGAATTTTCATTTTTGGGTGAACTATCCCTTTAAATCAAATCAGTGCTTTTATAATTCAATATCACTGCATGTATCTGTTCTTCGTTAACATTCATTTTTAATATGCAGTCATGGCTGCTTTGCAGTATCCTTCAAACTAGCACTGCAAAGATATTAACACGATTTTATGTATATAAAGTAACAGTTAGATAACAGACTAACTCTGTTGCTTCTCATTAAATTTCAACTGAACATTATGTAAATTATATTTAGAACTAATTCAATATTTATGGATTACATCTCTTAATCATATTCTTGTTGATTACTACAATATAAATTAATGCTTTGAAAGTCGAATTTGCATTCACAACTGAATACCCATACATTATAGGCATAAAAATAATTTATAATAGCTCTATAATTAATTAAAACCTGATCGAGATTTACTGAGAATTTAGCTACATAAAATTGTTTGAGTATTTTAGGAATAGCTTTTCCAAACATGCGGCTACAACCAACAAAATTGGCCACCTTCAAAACTAACCAGTCTTGTTGCGGTTACTGATAACAACAGAACATAGGGCTCAAAGTATGAGGCAAACTAAGGTGATGAAAGTCTGTACCATTGTCACTGACACTCTGACAGTAATAATCCAAAAATGCCTCTTTTTTGCCTGCCATAGTGAGTAAAGTATTATAATAGCCTGGAGAGAGGATTGGCTGTACTGACATAACAATGACATATTCACATAAAAGGCTACCTCTTATTGAACCAGAATATTACAAAAAATTTACTAAGCCTGAAGCAGTTTGGCTTGGCTCAAAGATATTTCAGTCACAAAATCATCCGTCTCTGCATGCAGGAGCTACTAACTCTACACAAACCATTTATTCAGCCCCAGCATCGACACACATACAGTGTATAATGGGAAGCTGCAAAAACAGTGTTTCAAGTTCATCTCGATAAACTCCAGACACTCTGGATGCAGAGTTCGCTTTAAAAGTAGCCCTATTTTCAGCAGTGGGTGGATTGCGATAGTGGAAACAAAATTCTGCTTAGCTGTTCAAACCCAAAATCAAAAGACAACTCCAAAGCTGCAAACAGTGCGAAAAAATTGCTCCGGCAAGAGTATGTTGGCTAATGATAGTTTAGCAGTATGTGTAGTCCTGTAATGTAAAGGCCTTGGGAATTTGTCTTGATGTCTCTCTTTAGACTGCAGGGACATCATGGAGTTTTGCCTTGTTAACAGTGCCAATCGGGCTGGCCAGAAACCCTGCTGATGTACTAGAAACTCTGGAAGTCAAACTCTAGGCTGGCAAATGACAGAGCCACTCAAATTACTTCCATCCCGTACTGAGGAAACATTAGCAACGACATGCTGTGACTTGGAAAAATGGTAAATGAAGAAAAAGGGAAAGAAAAAGAGATCTGCATGTTTTAAAACTTGGTGATACTTGTACTGCTTCAGACAGGTAAGAACCTGGTCCCATCATAACAACGCTGAACCCATCTGGGACAATCCCAGATGAGAATATATTGAAGCTCTTCACGGAACGCTAAACAGCTCCCTGGCACCCATAACTTCCCATCTCCTCCATGAGAGCTCCTCTGATCTTCTGCCTTACCGCTCTTCTGCTCTCAGACTCCCTTATCTATCAGAGCTGCCTTTTCAGACTTTAAGAAGACAAATTGGAGCTCTCTGATGTTAGAAACTACCTGGAAGTCTCACTTAGTCCCTTTCAAAACTAAAGCTTTGGAATAAGCTGCAATCAAAGAAATTAAACCTAGTTACAAACATTTCACGAATCAAATAAAAACCACTCTCCTTGCCATAACCCATGGGTGTTTAATCCTGCTCCTGGAAGGCCAATGTCCTGCAGAGTTTAGCTCTAACCTGTCCCAACACACCTGCCTAGTTTCTAGCACCCCTAAAGACCTTGATTAAATGGTTCAGGTTTGTTTAATAAGGATTGAAGCTAAGAATTTGCAGGATACTGGCGCTCCAGAAGCAGGGCTGGACACAGCTTCGAAAGCCATATGATTCTTTTCTAATACTTCTGGATTCATTTGCTTTCTGGTGTATATCCTACCTGATTAACAACTCTTACCAAGTCATTTGGAAAGACTTACATTCCTTAACCTGCACACTTACCACTGGGATTCACTCTGCTTAGTGTTTGGTCCTTTTTTCTCATCTCAGTTTTCCAGGCTTCCCCCACATTCCACTCTTCTGTCCCCACATCTGCAATCTCAGAAAGGTTCACTGCATGCCTCTTTGATAGATAAAACTAGATGGCAACCGATTACCTAAAGCGTGATCTTAATGACTGAGCTCCTCTTCCCCACAAAATTGCTCTCTATCTTCATTGATCTAGCTCTACTTAATGGATCTCAAAATGACAACTAAACTACTGCAACTCTCTCCTTAATAGCCATTTGAGTGCATCTGAAAAGGTGATCCTGTACTTGCTTTTAACATCTGGAAATTCTCTGACCTTACTCTTACTACTTCCTTTATGTGCAAGAACTCAATTCAAGACACTGTTCCTGGCTTACACTTTAAGCAATCACATACCATGACTGGCTGCCTAACTCCCGAAACTTTCCTGAGCAAACTGGCAAGTGGCATCTGAATATCAGCAGTTCCAGTCCAATTGGCTTCATGCAAGAAGTAAGGGTACAAAGATGTTTTCGAGTCTACCTGGAAGCAATGTCAAGCTGATACAATGTTGGTATTTGAGGAAGAATCAAACCTTGCCGGGTTATTAGCATAAAAGATTCAGAGTTTTGTTTGAGGCACTTCACTTGCAAGTTAACTAGATTCACAAGCAGAAGACGATTAGAAGTTCAATGCATTTTAAATAATGATGGGTTCCTACTTGACTTTAGAGGCCCAGTTTAGTATTCATCTTGCATTCTCAGCCTTGGTAATTGTCACTTACATGATTTGTGCATTCTATTGCAATTTGCTTTAGTAGACAGCATCTGTTCAGAGCATAAATAGATAAAGTTTAGGTGGGATGCTCAGATTTGCTAAATGCCTGAATTTGCAATTATAACACTGTCATACAATGACCTGGAAGTGCCAATCTCAAGACCCTTCAGCCAACAACAAGCCAGCCATGCCTGCAGTGCTCTGAACCCAAAAGACATGTTTCTTCCCTACTCCTGTCCTTCAGTATTGTGTCCTCTCTACTCCACTCGCTAAAGTGGCTACTTACAGATGGGAAGTGAGGAGACGAGTGGGGTAGAAAGAGAAAAAGGGAGAAAGAGAGAGAAAGAGAGGGTGGGGATAGCAAGAGAAAATCATGATAATGTCTGAGTATGGCTGCACGATTATGAAAGCAGTCATAATTGTGGATTATGTTCCTCAATACTGCAAATATTACTTTTGATGAATAGAATTTACATCAAAACAATATAACATGCATCTCATTAGGACCAGTTGTTACCGATTAATTTAAACAGCTATTTTGTATATAGTCAGTCTGAATTGACCTAAATAGAATGCTGTAAAGCGACATTTTTCAAGATTAATCATAATGTCGATTATATTTTAGATGAATTCTGCAGACCTATGGCTGATTTTAGAAGAGATGCTAATCACAGAAATAGTTGTTCATCAGAAAGACAGGATGAACTGTGCAGACAGAGAGAGAATGAGGGAAATGATGGGCAAGAGAGCGTGAATGTTTTTTTACTTGCCTTGCTTCGGGGAAGTTATGTGTGGAGATGCGTGTCAGCTGCCTTCACACTGCACCTTTTCTCTGTTGTGCAGGGGAATGCTACAAAAGCACATCTCACCATAATGACTCTGATGAAAAGTGAATGAACTGGTTTATGGCCAAAACAGCTCTCTGTCTGAACAAGGCACATGAAGCAACTCCCTATAGGAAAGTTTTGAAAATGAGGTGTGCAAATGTCAAAAATTTGAAATTCAAGTAATAAAGTTTTTTATCCCTGGTGAAGGCTTGGCTGATCTCAGCAAAGAAAGATCATTACTTTGATACTGAATTATTTCACTCACTGCTCTAGGGGAAGTGATAATGCTCAGAACATTACATTTGTAAATAGCAGAAGATGAAAAAAACAGCATGTGTTAGTAAAGCCAAAACCACACTGCCTTAAGCAAAAAAAAAGTAAAAAAAAAAAAAAAAAAAACATAGGAAAAGTCCTAACTACATGTACTTCTTAATGTGGTTTTAGCCAAATGCTGGTGGCAGATATCTGATATACTGAGGTCTTAGTTTCACTTCAGTGACTTAAGGATGTTGTGATAAACCTCTGTTGGTAGTTGCAGCTACCAGAGCTAACGCAAAGTCCCTGGTTCACATTTCTGATTCATCCAAGCAGCGGTGCGTCAGTTGTCTCACAATGTGCGTCACATACAGTGGGTACGGAAAGTATTCAGACCCCCTTAAATTCTGTCAATATGGGGTGCTGTGTGTACATTAATGAGGAAAAAAAATTAACTTAAATGATTTTAGCAAATGGCTGCAATATAACAAAGCGTGAAAAATTTAAGGGGGTCTGAATACTTTCCGTACCCACTGTATAATAGTCTGTATTTTGAATGTAATTAAATGATAAAGCCAGTCGCAGATAAAACATAGCCCCACGGGGATTTGTTGGAAATGAAAAAAGGCTGTTATTGTACAACTGTGAATCTAATGTTATCTGAAATTGGGAGGTATGGTATTACAACATGAACCTGACCTGAATTTAGCAAACAATTCCAGTCTGGATCATATTGCACTTCTGTCTATTCAGTGACTTGCAAATTGTCTGCCAGTGGTTTAGGTTTTTGCAAAACCCTTAATTAGATCTGGTTATTTACATCAAATGCTGAATGAATAGAATTATGATTATCTCTTACCAGCAATTTCATCACACTCTCTTCTGTCATTGTTCTGATCATACATAGTCCAGATTTGCCTTTTGATGTACATCTTCATCAAAGACTCTGAATTATACAACTCCTGCTTACTCGAACGTCATGATAACACCTTGATAACGTCTAGAACAAAGTTTCTCAATTTAAAGACCTTCAGCTGGCAGTACTTCTTTATCATGTAGCATTGGTTGTTTTTTGAAAAACATCGTTACCTAGAGAAAAAGCTATTAGAATTTAATTGAAATTCACAAAATTCAAAAGAATCTAGTGGTCATTACTGTCATTAATGCTTGTTTCTTCCTCCGCTGTTCTGGTCTCTAGTTGACGAAATCACTTCTATGTGTAGAGTCATTTTTCATTCATTTTTGCACCTTTTTTCTTCAAAACAAAATATTTGAAGGAGAGAATGTCTTCTGAATAGCTTCAAAGTAGGACCGGCTTGATTTTAATTACCATATTGAAAATACAGCTTCACATTATAAATTGCAATGTTTCTTAGCAACCATAAACAACCAATAGTTGCAAAATGCTGCAACATGTCAAAACTAAACCGCCTCCATTATGATCAGCAAACCTTCCTACACTAGAAATGCTTCATCTGTGAGAATTTACAGAACAGATTATAGTTTTCTGCTTGATGTCATATTAAATCACACATAAAGCAGTATAAAGCAGAATCTCATTTGGGTCACAAAAAAAGTTGCTTGAGGGCTGCTTTCAGTAAAAAACATCAATTTTGACATCTTAAGAAATGATAAAGCCAGTCGCAGATAAAACATAGCCCCACGGGGATTTGTTGGAAATGAAAAAAGGCTGTTATTGTACAACTGTGAATCTAATGTTATCTGAAATTGGGAGGTATGGTATTACAACATGAACCTGACCTGAATTTAGCAAACAATTCCAGTCTGGATCATATTGCACTTCTGTCTATTCAGTGACTTGCAAATTGTCTGCCAGTGGTTTAGGTTTTTGCAAAACCCTTAATTAGATCTGGTTATTTACATCAAATGCTGAATGAATAGAATTATGATTATCTCTTACCAGCAATTTCATCACACTCTCTTCTGTCATTGTTCTGATCATACATAGTCCAGATTTGCCTTTTGATGTACATCTTCATCAAAGACTCTGAATTATACAACTCCTGCTTACTCGAACGTCATGATAACACCTTGATAACGTCTAGAACAAAGTTTCTCAATTTAAAGACCTTCAGCTGGCAGTACTTCTTTATCATGTAGCATTGGTTGTTTTTTGAAAAACATCGTTACCTAGAGAAAAAGCTATTAGAATTTAATTGAAATTCACAAAATTCAAAAGAATCTAGTGGTCATTACTGTCATTAATGCTTGTTTCTTCCTCCGCTGTTCTGGTCTCTAGTTGACGAAATCACTTCTATGTGTAGAGTCATTTTTCATTCATTTTTGCACCTTTTTTCTTCAAAACAAAATATTTGAAGGAGAGAATGTCTTCTGAATAGCTTCAAAGTAGGACCGGCTTGATTTTAATTACCATATTGAAAATACAGCTTCACATTATAAATTGCAATGTTTCTTAGCAACCATAAACAACCAATAGTTGCAAAATGCTGCAACATGTCAAAACTAAACCGCCTCCATTATGATCAGCAAACCTTCCTACACTAGAAATGCTTCATCTGTGAGAATTTACAGAACAGATTATAGTTTTCTGCTTGATGTCATATTAAATCACACATAAAGCAGTATAAAGCAGAATCTCATTTGGGTCACAAAAAAAGTTGCTTGAGGGCTGCTTTCAGTAAAAAACATCAATTTTGACATCTTAAGACAAAGCTGATTATCTCATTGAGACATATAAGAGAATCACCCCTTTGCTATCCTGAGCGTAGAGTAACCTCTGTCAGAGCCATGTTTCTCACAGTCCATTCTCATTTTGGACTCCTTTCTCTCAGATATTTCTCATCTCTCAGTTGTGTCTACTTTTATTTCTGCTAAGGAATTTTAGGAGAAACATCTGAAATGCTGTTGATACTAAAATGAGAGATATATGAGAATCTCATCTAAGTCTCCTGAGCTTAGGAAGAGCAACCACTACACAAGAGCAACACGAGAGCAAAAAAATGCTCCTATGGGTAGTTGTGTCACAGTTTTCCTCTGAGACAGTTTAAGTCTTATATCAGGGCTGATATATCCACCTTTTCCTCTCTTTTGTTTTATTTTAGAAGTGTAAGATATAAGCAGCTGCGAGGAGAGGAAAAGATGAGTAATTGAGGACAGGGTCAAATGAAATTAACTTGAATCAAATTTGAAGCACCCTGACTCATTCCCAATCTGATACACAATGTGACCTCAGTCCAACAGAGAACCTCCATCACCAGACACAGAACTGTTACATCATCAGAAACACACATGTGCACGCACACACATGCTAGCACACTTACAAACACATAGTACTCACATGCGGGCAATCCCTAGGACATGTCACATCGTATGTAAATTAAAAAAACGGGTTCACTAGGTCAAACTGTTTATTTGAATAGGCACATGCCAGGTGCCACACAAAGGCTTTCTTGTTTTCCGCTCTGAATTTTAGCACTCAGGCATTTGTATAAGTCGCATCCGGTTTTGCGGCCTTTGGCCTGAAACAGCCAGAAAGCACTTAGCAACTCACCTCGATGACTCACTCACAAGTAATTCGCAACTGTGATTCAGTTAGCAGCGTAAGAACTAGTTTCCATGCGGAAAACAAGGTGGAGTGTACTGGCACTCTGGGCTGGTTTCACTGCCAAGACATTAGGAATCATTTGCACATGAAATATCAAGATTCTTTCATTTCTGTATCTGTTGTTGTTGTTGTTGTTTTTCAATATATGTTTTTCATATTTGACTTGAGGCCAGGGTTTAAAAAAAATAGTTGAACTGAGACGTGTGCTCTGTAGTAAAGCAGTAGTGTGTCATTTCTGAGTCACTATTGTGTAAACAGACAAAAAAAAAAAAATTCAAATCAGCTGTCCCGAACAGACCTCCCAACCTGCCACTGGTTGAACAAAAGGTGTAGCTGACAAGCATTAAATATGACAAAACTCTTTCAGTGCAAATGAGGCTGGGTGAATACAGTCAGCCCTTGAACCTCAATAAGACACACTGTGAATATATGAATGTATATTTGTGATCAAATAATATATGCACCCATCAAAAAAGGGATGTACAATATAAGAGAAGGGGGTAAAATTAGAAAAAATTAAAGAGAACACTCAACTACACTTGATTCTAATAGCAGACAGTACAAAGCAAATAATCATGTGCAAATTAGATTGCACTAATAGTGATTAATTACTGCACATTGCCATTTCTGGTTATGCAAGTGCAGTCGTATTACAGACACCTGATAAACCCATCTCATGCCCTCTTTGTCTAATCCATCTCTACAGGTGTGGGAGTATCTGCACCAGCGTTTCAGTGAGTCATTACCACTCATTCTTCGTTTAACACTGATCTGACATCAGCTGAGTGTGCCAAGATGAATGGCCCATCAAAGGAGACTCTCAGTGGAGGTCCCACTTCCTCTCTCTCTGTTATGACAGCGAGGAAGCCTCAAATTCTCCAGCGACAGATCTGTTGGAAAGGCTTGACATTGGTTCCCACCCCCACAGTCCTGCGCTCAGGTACGGCCCATCGAGACGAGTTGAGTCACGGATCAGTTTCGTTGGGTATTAGCCATGTTGCTGTCTCAAACGGGAGTGGTGAAGTGACCAGGCTTACACACTCATCTCCAGCGAGGGATTTGTATGACACCAGATTTACGTGCGGTACATTTGTTAAATGTATGGCTCTGAAGCCCATAGACAAACACTTTTATTGTTTTGGGGTTCTCTAGAGAACTACAGCTGTCTCTCAGTAAGGAAATTAGTCATTACTCATTAGTCACGGCTTGGCTCCCACAACACGCTGCTGAAAAAGACTGTTTGCAGATGAATATGGAGCTTGTTTGCGTTGCCCTTTGGGATGTTGGATGTTTACCGAGACAGCCATGCCAAACACTTATCCAGAAGAAGAGTGTTATTCCCACTAGGACTGAGATAGAGAACCTTATTATCATGTGCTGGTATATTTGCACATTCATGACTATTGCAAACACACCAGGGGCTTGTGGTGGGTTTGGGTTATTTTAGTCCCATATAAATTCATATTTTAGGTTTTGATGTTAACAGATTTCAGGTTAAAGGCAAGAAAGAGTATGTATATACACATAATACCGTTCAAAATGCTTGGGTTCAGTAAGACTTTTTGAATATTTTTGAAATAAGTCTATTTTATGTTCACCAAGGCTGCAGTTGTTTGATCAAAATACAGTAAATTTGTAAAATATTTTTACAATTTAAAATAATAGTTTTCTATTTTAATATATTTAAAAATGTAAATAATTCCTGTGATGGCTAAGCTGATTTTCAGCACCATTACTCCAGTTTTTAATGTCACATGATTCTTCAGAATTCATTCTAATATGCTGATTTGATGGTCAAGAAATATATTTCTTTATTCAACAGAACAGCATTTATTTAATATATAAATCCTCTTAAAAAAAAACATCTGTCTATTTATCTATATAAAAAAATCCCTATTAAAAAAATACTTCTTAGCATCATCCATTACGGAGAATACAATCCCATAATGCATTGCATTCTCAGAGGAAAAATAAATCCAGATGACAGACAATGTGAGGAAAATCTTGGTCATAAATATAAGTTATTCAGTACTGAATTGTATAATTATAAAAATAATTTAGAAAACAGCCTTCTTTTACCCAAAAATTTGTGTTCTATGTGTTTTTAGCTTATTAGAATATTAAATTGCTCTGCTTTATTCAAATTTACTTTTATAATTAGTCTTTTTAGGGTGTTTTTATTCAAAGCATGAGGAACACGACAAGCAATTTATCATATGTAACGGAACAATACTAGAAGTACTGCAATGTCGAGTTTTAGGAATAACAAGAGCAGTACAGAAGCTCTAGCTGAAGTAAAAATGCAGAAATCAATGTGAGTCAAGTCTCCCATGTGCTTTGAGTTCTGAGCTCTGTTTGTATGACGCACTATGTAGAGTGTTTCAAAACAGTCACTAATGCTTTTGATTTCATTCAGTATGTTGCCTTAGTAGGCAGCCGTCTGTGTTGGCAGTGTGCAGCTCACCAGGTTTTAAACAGAAGTAAAAGCACACATCTTGGTGGATCTTTCTTTGTTGCTCTTTCTCTCTTTTGTCCCTCACTCACGGCCACACACAGCATACAAATAAATGCTGCTCAGGCTACAGGCACCTGTCGTTCTTGATGCTAATTGACATCTTTGTGATGGCAGGAGCCCTGTCTGCACGCGTCTCTGTCAGGATACGGCTAATAGCTTCTGGCACTCTGCTACAGTAAGTGGTCGTGAGATTTGATCAGGATGAAGCAGTCTCAGAGCCTTGCTTTACCTCCTGGGTGTCCCTTTAGCACTGCTGCTCTGAGGGAAGAAATGAATCCCAGGAATAGAAGGATTCTGAGGGGATGGCATCCTGTGGAGGATTTTACTTGAACAATTACTTGAAGCTTGCAGGGGTTGTTGGCATATTAGTCACTGAAGAGTGCTGTGAAGTACCCAGGTTATCTTGGATAACGTCAGGATATTACAAAATCATAGTTAACACCACTTTCTCCAGCTTTAAAGGGATAGTTCATCCCAAAATAAAAATTTTGTCTTGTTTTATTTACCCGCATGTCGTTCCAATCCTGTATGACTAATTTTGACCGGATGTGAGTTTCATTTAAAAATGAAAACTTCTGCAAAACAAAAACTTTTGCATAATTGACTACATTGCATGATTATTGTAGGTAAAAATATCCATAATGCTGTTTCCCAAATCACACATTCACACTAAATGTCAAAATTCATCCACCCACCCTAATGTTGCTGTCAAATCCAAATGCAAATTTTCTTTGTTTATTTAAAAATATATACAATTATATTCTTAAACAAACAAATAAACCAAAATAATAATAATAGTATAAAATAACAGTTTTTATTATTTTATTCTTTAAAATAAGGGCTATTATTATTATTATTATTATTATATAAATATAAGTGTAATAATTTTATTGAAAATATATATAATTATATACTTTACAAATGAATGATGATGATGATGATATAGAAAAAAATAACTTTTGTTTGCATTATTATTATTAATAGTAGTAGTAGTAGTAGTAGTAGTAGTAAAAATTACTTCTTCCTCTTCTTCTTCTTCTTCTTCTTCTTCTTCTTCTTATTATTATTATTATTATTATTATTAATAAACCAAGAATACTAATAAAAGTTTTTAGCAAAGGTAGTATGAGACCCAGTAACACAAATTCCTCCAACTTTGCAACAACAAAAACAAATTATCTCAAGGTCTTGCAATATGTAAGGACATTGTGCCACTGCACTTTTAAATTAATCACAAACTGGTCTACTTTAAAGCACTCAGTAGATTAAGCATGTCCTCTTGTGGCTGGGAACCAATTTAAAGCCTGATTAATTACATGATATAACACTAAATCTCTGAAGCACGATCCTGGAACCCGTACGTGCCCTCGACTTTTAACCCACGTGCCTTTACCGAGTGAAGGCATTGATGACACGATCCTTGGAAGGGCATCTTTCTCCAAGCCTCGGAGCGTGTTTATGTAAGCCAGCATAGCCTGAAACATCTACAGGCCCAGTATCAGTCATTAGATTAATGAGCACATCCCTGGAGATCCTTCATGCAAAACAAAGATGTCACAACAGGCTGTTCTTCATGACGAGATCTGTTCTTCCCCAAGCAGTGCTGCTGACATGGTGTAAGAGCTCCTTGTGCACATTTTGTTCCTCTATAATGGATAATCATCTCTTTTCGGTTATGTTGTGCCCTGAAATGAACAATGTGTGCTACTGACACAAGAAGGTTGGAGATTTTTTCTCAAGAGTAAACAGCTTGAAAGTCAATTATTAAACAACCAGCACGATCCGAGTCACCTTGACCACACAGTGTGAGATGGAGGGTTAAAAGACCACCAGAAATGACAGTTTTGGAAGAAAATCAATGATATAGGCTGAGATTAAATCAAGCTCCTGTGGATAAGACTCCAACCCTCTATTCAATGTAAACAAAAGTCAAGAACGCTTTACTTGTGCACCGCAGACATGTTCTGACTAGTGGACGTCATAGAGTGTGACGTTAACTTTCAATTACAGATAGTATGAAGGAAACAATGCTCAGACCTTCAAAGGTAGCATTACACATCTGGAGGGAGGTTCTATTTAATCTCCAAAGCAAGCTGGAAGCAGCATCAGGGGTTTAATTAAGAATGAAATTTCATTTCCAAACTTCTCTTGAATGAACGAAGACAAACTCATTATTAAAGGCTGCATATAAACAAGCCAATTACACATGAAAAACATAATAGCCTATGAAATCATGTTTTAATGCAATTTCAAATTTCATACAATTAAAAAAGAAAGAACATTCACCTGTTGGACAGAAAATGAAACAATGGTTAGAGGTGTCGATGTTAAACGTGGGTTTTGGGATGGCACGAGACCGAAAGAAGTCTATTCGTTTAATGAAGCGCTCATTAAAGCAGATTCACGCCACGGCACCAGAGAGCCTGGAGGAAGGAAGAATGAAAGAATGAAATGCAGAAAAAGGCATGTTAGCAGACAGAGAGGGAAAAACAGCAGTTTGATTTGAAGTGTTGTATGGATGAGATATGTGCAAAATGGAGTACATGAGGAAAGGTTGGCGCTAATTGTCACACTTTTTGTGTAGGGAAGTTGTGGCCTAATGGTTAGAGAGTCGGACTCGTAACCTAAAGGTTGTGGGTTCGAGTCTCGTACCGGCAGGGATTGTAGGTGGGGGGAGTGAATGTACAGCGCTCTCTCCCACCTTCAATACCACGACTGAGGTGCCCTTGAGCAAGGCACCGAACCCCCAACTGCTCCCCGGGCGCCGCAACAAAAAATTGCTGCCCACTGCTCCAGGTGTGTGTTCACTGCTGTGTGTGTGCACTTTGGATGGGTTAAATGCAGAGCACTAATTCTGAGTATGGGTCACTTCACTCTTTGCTTCAATGAATATTTATCAGTTTGCATTAATTGTTAAAGTATACTTCATGTATAATCTCAAAAAAAATGTGGCATTATTGCAAGTTATAGCAATTGAAATAATGCACTATATGTATAATCTGACATACATTAAAGTATTTGCTAAAAACAAATGCATATTATATTTTTATAGAATGTTTATAGAATTTTTTATCATTATAATTTAAGAGGAAAAAACGTGCAGTTTATTGATCATATGTTGATCTACAGGTATAGTGGGGCATGTTGACATAGCATAACATAACATAACAATATAATGACATACAAAACAATTCATGAAACTCCAAATGTGTAACATTAAAAAATATAATAAAAAATTGGTATGATTATATGATGTAAGCTATTGTCTGATACAAACAAACAAAAAAAATAAATAATAATTAGAGGTAATTAATTATTACTTAATAATTCAATTATAATTTGAATGAAAAACTGCAGTTCAAAAATTGCAGGACGCAGGGTGTCCGCGGGTCCTTAAAAAATTATTTTGCAGGGATATTTTGTATGGAATATTGTCTGCTGACATGAAAAGTTCACTGTATATCATAGTAATAAATTATCATAGTTTACATTTTAAGGCAGTAGGTGTTTGAAAATAACATACAAACCTCTGCAATAGAAAATAAGTGCTTTTTACTCTAAACTGTTACTGAGAGTTATTAATGTATAGACACTTTTTGACTTTGAGATGACTGTCCTTAATTTACGTATTAAGGACCGTAAAAAGATGGACTAATGAAGCAGATTGCCATCTGGTCGACGCTACAGAGCACTGAGCACCAGAACGACCAGACACAGGAACAGTTTCTTCCCTCAGGCAATCCATCTCATGAACACTTAACAATAACTGTGGAACACACACTATTTATACACTCATACACTTATTTATCTAACACTCATACTCAGTCTACACCTAAAATTTGCACATAATATACAGTACCTGTACATACAAAACTGTCTATTGTAATATACCTGCACAGTGCAGATACAATTGTCGATTTATATATTTTTATTCCTTATTTACTTGTTCTATTTTTTATTTTTTATTATCTGTGTTTTTTGTTCTGTCACTGTCATTCTGTTACACTGTGGAAGCTTCTGTCACGAAAACAAATTCCTCTTATGTGTAAACATACCTGGCAATAAAGATCATTCTGATTCTGATTCTGAAAAAGTGGCTCAATTTCCCTGAATCGAGCAGCTGGGACAACTTCTCTGTGTGACAACTAGCCCCGGTCTGCCATACATTATAGAATATGCTTTTCCTTGTGGTTGCATTCAAGAGTGACCAAGTGTTCTTGGCTACAGACAAAAGTGTGTGTGAGTGTGTGCCTGTAGTCTTCTACAGTTATGGATTTGTTTAAGCGGCTAAGCAGAGGGAGTGCTGCTCTCTGATCCTCCCCTGAGCTCTGCTGTCAGCTGCTAAAGAGACAGAGGCTCTTAATGAATCCTCTCTTTACACGTCAGTTAAAAAGGACTTCAGAGCCACATGACACCCCAGAGAGCAGCCTGTCCAGCTTGCTTCAGCCCGCTACACCCAATGCCTGCCAACCATATCTGGCTGAAGGCCAAGCCTATAGCTTTAGCTGAGCTGCGTGAGGATCTGTGTAATGACAACATTAACCTGGACAAGATTTATGTATCAGTTATGTATCAACATTTCCTGAATTCCCTGAAATTTCTGCATAAAACCTATATGACGTCAGTGACATCAATTATCATTGGTTTTTGCGTGTCTATGGGTTGCATTCACTAGATGATGCATTAACCCTGTATGCAAACATTTTCCCAAATTAATCTTCACAAACTCAATAGCATACATACTTACATAAATAAATAAATACATTTTATTGTAATTATTATTGTTAATAATGCATTTAATGTATTTGTTTATATTATTTAAAAATAACAATTTAACATTAACTTTCCTCATTGAATATTATTATTATTATTATTATTATTACTACTACTACTAAATAAGAAAATTGAATAAATACATAAATTAATATTAATGAATGTGTTAAATTGTTATTATTACATAAGTAATAAATCATAATAATTTATTATTATTATAATTATTTAATAAATAATTAAATACACATTAATAATAATAATAATAATAATAGTAATAATGATTAAATATGAATATATAATGTACAGTATATAAATAAATAATAAATACATAATAATAATAAGACAAATGTATTATTATTATTATTATTACACAGTGAGTAGACTGCAATAAATAGTCCTCTGACATCGACACATACTGCTGAAGGTTTGATGAGATTCAGTGCGCAGAGAGGCGTGATAGGCTGTGGGCCACTCAGTTTCTGACAGCATCACTGCAGAGAGGTGCTGGAGCCCCCTAGAGACTGACCTGTTTGAGAGAAAGAGAGTTTTATTGGCCCCTCTCTGTGGGTCAAACTGAATGTTCTGGAACGCTGGAGAAACTGTGATCCTGCTGTGAATAGAGCACTATATACAACCTGATGAAAAGGGCCACAGCAACCACGCGTGTGGGAGTATTTGATTCAGACAATGAGTCATAGCTTAACAGACGTGAGCAGGTTATCCATCAAGGTTTATTCACTCAAACAATACAGCAGCTCAAAGGTAAATTAGATTTGTATGAGCTCTTGTCACGGGCTGTCCAGTATAAAGTGCACAACGAAGGATTAGAGTCCAAGAAAGTAATTTTAAGAAATCCACAGGGAGAAAAGAACAACCACATGGGCACAAAACAATAGCAGACAAGGAACTTAGGAAAACACTGGGCTTAAATACACGGGGAACGTAATCGAGATGAAAACAGAACAGGTGTGGAACCAATTAACAACTAAGGGAACAAACTAGGGAACTAATGCAGGGAAACAGAAATACAGAGAAAATTAAACCAAAATGGAACAGAACAGAATCAGAATCAGAAAGAGCTGAACATAAATGTGAAATTTTGCCCCCTCCCGGAAAGGCGCGTCCTCACACCGACAAGTCCAACCGAGGAGGGAGGGTGGAGGTTCAGGAGGTGGGCGTGAGGCAGGCGAGGGTCAGGTAACGGGAAAAGGGGACAGTTCATGGAACCATGGAGGAGCCCGGAGCAGGAGGTGCCAGGCAGAGATCCAGACAGCAGCCAGGACAGCAGCCCAAGGTGGAGTCGCTGGAGGGAGGAGCCATGGTGGAAGTAGAGCTGGCGACACCAGGGGGCCGACAGACAGAGACTGAACTGGTGGAAGAGGAGCCCAGGATAGAGACGGAGAGTCGCAGAGCCAGGTTGAGGTCCTGGAGGGCCAAGGTGGAGCAGACGGCTCAGGCCACCGAGGCGGAGGCGTAGATCCAGAAGACCGCGGTGGAGCCGGAGCGATAGAGAACCAAGGTGGAGCCGGAGGGAGGGAGGAGCCCGATGGAGCCAGAGTGACGGAGGGATGAGAAGAAACCTGAAAAGTCAAGTCCCGAGGCGAAGGCAGGTGTTATTATATGGACTTAGAATTTTTTTTTTAAATGAGTAATAATTAATTTTTGGGTTGACTATCCATTTAAGATTTTAAAAATTATGTATTTTGGGCTAAGCTGACAGAAGTCACAGTCAGAGCAAGTGACATAACATCAAGTTATCAGCGGACAACCAGCAATGTGGAACATCTCATCTCTCTCCATCATTGACGCGTCTGAGATCACAGTGGTCAGTGCAGATTTGAAGCAGTGTCGAGCTTCTCAGCTCTCAGTCATACTGGCTTGATAATGTCACTGCACTATAGAAGAACAGGAAGTAGTGGGCTGCCATCCAGAAAGTTGGGAGTTTGAGCTTCACTGCCGGCATGCTAGTTCTGTGACATCTCCTTGAGATGGCCACTGTGTATCGCTAGCGTGCCCTTAAGCAAACCACCTAAACCATTTCTGCTGCAGGAGACAAGCCTTATAGTGCAGCCTGACCTCTCTGACGGATAGAGACTCAGCATCTTTCACCCAAGACACCACAACATCCTGTCTAAAGATGACAAATAAACATGAGCTAGTGACGTACTGCATCTTTGCCCTAGGTATGTGTTGTTTAGAATCCACTGGTCTGTCAAGCAACATTATTCCAATAGAATGCTCACGATTGAGAATGGAATTAAAAATGGGCTTTGGTGAGGAAATAAAACTAGTTGGCCTGTAACTTTATTAGAAAGTCCAACATAATAAATGATTTTTCATAAATGAATAACAAAAATGGCAACATAACATTTTTATTTATTTATTTATAAATAAATACATACATTCTACATGTTTTTTGTTTATAAATAAATAAATACAATTCTTTATAAAAAAACAATGTAAAGGAGATAGAAACTGCAACATATTTTTTATTTAAATAAATAAATAAATAAGTCCTTATAAAATTAGTGCACAGTAAGAAATATTTATTTAATATTTCGTACCCTGGTTATACCACACAGTAATTTACCAACCTGAATTTAGCTGCCCTAATTTTATCCACTCGGTGTGTTCATGATAATGTGTGGCCAAATGAGACAACGATCAAAGGAACACATGTGCTGCTTATGTGTGACATCTTCACTGAGAAAAAGACTTGAGAAAATGTCACTTGCACTCATCCTCACACTAATAGAGGTCCCATTAGAGGTGTTGGACTGTCATTACTGGGGTTGTTGGTGCATTGATTGTGTGCCAAATTCAGAAATAAATGACGGACGTGCAAACCGAGGGAGTGAGCTCTTTTCAAAACAGCCTTGTACAACCAGTCCTAACAAAATACAAGTGAATACATAATGCCATACAATGGAGATGTGCTAGATAGCCTAAAATGTCACACCTGGGCCATTAAAATTAAAATTGCCATGAGGGTCAGTTGGACAGCTTGGTGCCTGATGACAGAAAACTGCTTTACAGTCTATTTAATCATAATCAAAATATATTAATGTCTAAATGACATATCACGAATCACATTATATTATAGAATCTAAAATGGTCAAATTAAACATTTGCTTTTATTCAGTTAGCCTTCGTTTAGCAAACTAACAGCTTAGTTTAATTTAACAATCTAACAGCTTAGCGACATATCACATTATGACAGTGGTAAAAATTGTCAAATTAAAGGTAGGGTAGGGGATTTTGGAGAGGCTAGCAATAGCAAGCTAGCTTTGAAAGATCCCACCCTCCCTGCAAATCACTCTCCAAAGCCACGCCTCCTCCAAAACACATGAACGCACACAGGCAGACCAGAGGCTAACCAGCGACACGAGAAGAGAGGGAGTTGGTGGAGGGTTGATTGCAACGCTGTCAGATTAGGCTACATCATGTCTCATTCACCGGTGAGAAAACATTACAATACAAAATGCATTATATTACAATAATAACACATTCCATTCTCGCTCGGTATGCAATAGTGTAATGGAACGAGCTGATGGCATATTATGTCGAACAGAGTATGTGGAGGTATGCAAATACATACATTAACAGGCAGGTAGGACAGCCTATCATAGCCTTCAGACCGAGGGATATGATTGGATGAACATTTTATGGTCCTATGTAGTGTTGCTTTCGTCAACGAAAATTATGACTAAATATCGTTGTCAACGAACCTTTATCACGTGACGAAAACGAGACGGGACGCAACGTAAATGCTGGTCATGTGACGATGACTATAATTAAATGTATAATGCAATATTGTTGACGAATAAAAACGAGACTAAATGTGGTTTACACAATAAAAACTATGCTAAAATGTCTCTTCATTTTCGTTGACCAAAATGAGACGAAACGAAATGTTATAACGTTATTTCGTCTCGTTTAGTCACGTTATTATTATTATTTTGCAGTATTTCTGTTTCCTGTGTCTCACTTCAGGGGCTGCATCAGGTCGCACTGCGCAGACGCAGGCGACGTCACTTCCTCAAGCCCCACTCGCGGCATTATTTAGAACAGTGTTTCCCAACCGGGGTGCCGCGTCTGTCGAGAGCACGGGTGCCGTGTAAAAAATACACTTTTTTAATATTTTTAAATTGCTAAAATTTTCAAAAAAGCAGCTATTATATAATATCAATTTCTGATGTTGTCAATAATTAGAGATGAACTGAAATTCTGGCTGCCAAAAATTAGTTCACCGCTCAGGATTCACTTCCACGCGGTGTGACGCTATGCGTATTATCCCGCTCTATGCGTGTGCGCTCCGCTCAGTCGCTCACGGCCCATGTGAGTGCTCCACTCATACACCGTTCATGCTCACCAGAACAGCAAAGTCCACTCAAAAATCAAGCCAACAGGAAACATCTATGTAGTACAGTATTGTTTCTGTTTGCAATAG
>NW_015546133.1:832684-853070 GCF_001515605.1 Sinocyclocheilus anshuiensis | reverse complement strand
AGTTAGAAATTCAAATATTGTGACAAAATTAATTTTGTAGGGTGCCACAAATTTGTTAACATTTCCAAAGGGTGCCGCGACTAAAGAAAGGTTAGGAAACACTGATTTAGAAGAGAAAACCAAACAAAGTTAAGTCTGACACAGAAAAAGGGACCGATGGCCGGCCAGCCGGGGTTCGTCTTTATTTCAATTTATGTGTGTGTACTTCTAACATGTTTGGTTGGTAAAATAAATGTTGTAAATTCAAATCAGAGCGTCTTCCGTGTCTGGAATGGATGTATTCTTGAGTCTATAAGGTAACAATAATATAATAAGATAACCTTGTTTGAAATGGGTTTGGCTAAAAGAACATTTTGGTTTTGTCTATACTACTAGGTACTTATACTATATTGACTGGGTTAAATAGAATTGCATTTCTAAAAAGAGACTAAAATACAATTTTCATTGACTAAAACTAGACTAAATGTCATCAGTTTTCGTCAACTAAAACGTCATCAGTTTTCGTCGACTAAAACTCAGACTTTTAGTTGACTAAAACTTGACTAGACTAAAAAGAGTATGAACGTGACTAAAACTAATAAAAACTAAAATGACAGCTTCACACAAAGACTAGACTAAAACTAAAATTAAAACAGGCAGCCAAAAACAACACTAGTCCTATGCCTTCCAGACGATATTAATAGCCTACATATAAATACATTTAGACCATTTAACGTATGATTGCTATCGGGATATCGGGACTTTCAACCATCATAACAAAAATTTTTTTTGAACCAAATCACCTACCCTGCCTTTAAATATTTCCCTTGATTTGTTTTCATTTAGACTTTATTTAACAAGGTAGCTTAGCTTAAATAAAGGTATGCTAACAGCTTAGCCTATGTATTGCATATTATATATATTACAGAAGCTAAAATGGTCAAATTAAACATTTTGTTTCTTTTTAGTTAGCATCTGGTTAGCTAGCTGACAGCTTAGCCTACATCATGCATATCACATTATAGGCTACCCCTTACGAAAATTAACCATGGTTTTACTACAAATAAAACCAAAAAACATGGTTACTATAGTTAAACCATGGTAACCACAAATTAACCATGGTTTTTCTACACTGACCATAGTTTAACCATGGTATTTGTAGTAAAACTGTGGTTATACAAATGGCAATCAATACACCAAAAAAACATGGTTACTATACATTTACTACAGTAAAACCATGGTTAATTTTCATAAGGGACAGAAGCTGAAATCATCAAAACAATTCCCATAAATTGTTTTTGGTTAGCAAGCTAACAGCTTAGCATTAAAGACAAGTTAACAGCTTAGCCTACATATTGCTGTCATATTATATTACAGAGGCTGGTCATTTCCCATTTATTTGTTTCCAGTTAGCCTGCAGTTAGCAAACTAACAGCTTGGCCTACAAGCTAGGTAAACACAAACAGGTTAATAAACTCTTTTTTGATTAGCTTGAACAAGATATCATGATAATGCACATGTTTTTGACCAGACACTTAAAAAGGGTGATATTCTAATAAGGACAGGATCTTGCATGACACCGGGAGTTTTTGAGATGAGAACCATAAGCACATATCTTAGCATAGCTAAAGATAAGATACAGTCTGGTGAACTCGGTGAATCCCTTTTTGAAGCCTCATTATAGCAAAGCTAAACATGATTTTGTGTATTCCGAGTGATTGTTCCTTTTTGAATATCTGATGAAACTTACATCAGAACTTCATTTGTTTCACTGCTCTTGTCTGGGTGCAATTTCTGTCTGTTTACAAGCTCAAAGACACATGTCATTGCTGATAACGACAAGCAAGAATATTTTGTGCATGACTGCCTGATTACCTGATTTGCACAATTTTATTCACCGAATTATTCATTAAAATGATGCAGGCTGCATTTATGATATTCAGCCTCAGAGGCTCACACAGACACACAAGCACAATTTTTAGAGGTTATGTATGGATTACATCAGACACTTACTCAATTTCTGAATCAAATGCTTTGCTCACTGATTCCTATAATGAAAGAGGATATTTTAGTCCTTTGGCAGAACACAAAGTCTCAAATGTGTGTTATTTTGACAGGCAAATATTACAGATGACAGCAGATCTCGACCTTCTCAAGTCATTTGACTTGAGGACATCAGATCCTTTATACAGATTAAATATTTCCCTATTTGTTACTCTGTTACTCTGTATCATCGAGCCTGTCTCTCAACACTATATGTCTATATCAAAGTACGAGTGTCCCCAGTATTCTTTATCGCATTTCCTCATAATTACTAAGATGCTGCTTTGATTTTATATTTTGCAGCTTATATCTCCCCAAACTGCTATCAGCTGCCACCTTCACTGACGTCCCTTATATCCCCTCCAAAATAATCTAATAGAGCCATCAATTCCTTCCCCATTTACAGCACTCATTGCTTCATTATTATTTGATAGTATGTGATTTTGATATTTTTCTACAAGACAATGATTATGAGCTTCAGACCCCAGAGGCCGTGAGGAATGGAAATGGCATATGAATAATGTGAATGCACATGAATCTCTGGGTAACAGGTAGTTAGTTCAGAAGCATGAGACATCTGTGAGTTTAAATCAAACAAAGCTGATGTCTCTCTGCTCTTCCGTTGTCAATCTATGATCATAGTAATATCTTATTCAAATATAGGCATGATAATCTGCCTACACACACACACACATATATATATATATATATATATATATATATACATACACACATATATTTAAGTTATTGATCCATATTGGATTTTGAATTGAGCTCTTTACCCCTACTTAAACCCCTGCTTGAAAAAAATTATTGTCCAAATTTTGTATATCGGTGTGTCCCTAATTAAGTATCCTGATTACGTAATGTCATTACTAGTATTCTGTGGCTCCGAAGCCTGCACCTGAAGTAGGCTGACATGTCTTCGTTTGTTAAACTGAGCATTCACACTCTCCCCACTGTAGTTTCCTGTCATGTCTCATTTATTATTTATTATTATTATTATCCTTTATTTTACCAGGAATTATCCCATTGAGATATAAATCTCTTCTACCACGGAGTCCTGGCCAAAATGGACATTCAAAATTTAGGATGTACATTAACAGTAAATTCTATAATACCATAAGAAATACCAAAGAAAGAAGTGAAATGTTCATTGGCCGGGGGACTTTGGCCAACCAGCCTCATTGTTAATTATAATATAAACAATCAATAACACACCTACTGCCTGTAGGGGCTTTAAAATTTCACGTGATCTTGATTTTGATGTGTGTGTGTGTGTGTGTGTGTGAGTGAGAGAGAGAGAGTGTGTGTGTGTGTGTGTGTGTGTGTGTGTCTGTCTGTGTATGAGTAAACGTGGCCGCAGCTTGTTACATAGATGCATTCTGACAGGAAATCGAGGAAGACATGCTGACTGTCAACATTTGACTGCCAACGCAAAGAAATAAGGTCATAATTATCTGTTGTAGAAGTTTACCGTGCTTATAAAAAGTATCAAGACCAACTCCATTACTCCATCCAATCTACTCTAAACATCAGAGCATCTATCCATTAGGTATCCTCTGCTGTTCACTTGGTGGAAAAAAAAACAAGCAACTGTTGATTCCGACAGACTAGACTATAGAAGTAAAACGATGAAGATAAACCAGTTCCTGTCTCTCTGGTGGTGTAGCTCACTTCCTGTGCCTGTGCCTCTGCTGCTGCTTATGTCTGACTCTCTCTCTCTGTTAAGACTGTTGTCCTCACAGATATGGATTTTTTGATGGCAGAGCCAACTTATAAACTTCTTATTTTTTTATGCATGATACAAGGTAAGAGCAGCTTGAATTTTTATTTTTACCTACAAAGAAAAGGTTTACTAGCTTTTAAACTGATCGGTACTTTGGTTAGGAGGTCTATGGCATGACACTTATCTTTTTGTCCTAATCATTTACTTGAAATGCATTCAAAATGCCATTCATTCATAGTGATTTAACAGATAATCCTATGAGCTTGTTTTCAATCTCTGTTAAAATAAATAAAAGTCAAAAGTGACCGTGTGATTGAACTGTTCTGATTTCATAACAAAGACAAAATCATCATTAAAAGAATGAATTATTGAAAAAGTATTTATCAAGCATAATCTTTTATTATTATTTCTTAGAGGAAAAAAATCAAATCAAAGTCGTGTGGTCCAATCAAGCAGAAAAATCATGAAATGACCCTCAAGGTCAATAAATCTTTTAAATATTGGACAATACGATCTTTTTCTCACAAGGCAAGATTAGTTCAGGTTGTAAAATGTCAAGTGGAGCAACACCCCTAAATTTTATATTTTAATATTTTAAATAATGATTAAGATACATTCACATGCATTTAAGGTGTAAGGAAAATACATTGCTTTTTACTTGATGGTTACATATGACATTTATTTTCAGTCATCAAATATTATCTTTTCTTGACCTATCCAATAAGGTGTCTATACATATAATGACACATAATTATACTACAGATGACACTGGTGATTTTTCTAATGCTTGAAAAAGGGAAACCTTGTCAATAACACATCTCTTAAAGGGATCATATGATGCTTTTTTAAAGATCATTATTTTGTTTCAGAAGCGCCAGATTGTCATAGCAAAGTCAGAATTACCTCCTCTCCTAGGTTCACGAAACGGTCGTCCATAAAATGCATTGCTGTTCTGTTGTAAGTGATCTTAAAGATTCCTAAATGCATCTACTTTCGGAAGGCCAAATAAAGTGCTTTTGCTTTCACCTAGAAACACAGCGTCTCCCTGAGATGGCTGCTTCAACACTAACTGCGGTTACTGAAACCACGCCTTCTTTCTTTGCGTGCACATTTGGGCGGCATTATGCAAATATGTCCACACAGTGACGTAGATATGTGGGGGCGTGTTAGAACGTGCCGTTTTAGGGGGGCGTGGCAGAGTCTTAACTTTGATAAAGAATATCTCTTTGGTTTTGAGACTTTAGTCTTTGCAACTTCAGGGTTCTTATCTATGCACAATCAGCTTGTAACACTCCAAAGAGAAAGGAAAACTTGAAATCGCATCATATGACCCCTTTAAAATAATCAACAACACAATCAGACTATCACTTATGAAATTGGTTTATCAGGAACGTACGGAGTGCTTATACATTATAATGTGACCGCAACTGCTGTGGAGGGACAGAACGTCAGCCTGCAGTGCATTGTGGGAGAGGGGCATGACGTCACAATTATCCAGCTGGAATGGATTAAACAGCAAAAAGAAAATGAGAAGATCGATCAGAAGATTGTTGTGTTCCATCCTGGGTACTCAACAAATTATATTAAGTCCGGTTCTCTTCTGGAGACAGTGACCAGTTCAAAAACTTGGAAGCTGCAGGGCTCAATCCTGACCCTGTATAAAGTTACAGTGAATGACGGTGGAAACTATATTTGCGAAATTACATCTTATCCTAATGGCTCAATTAAAAGAACCACAAAGCTCCAAGTCACAGGTAAACTGCTTACTGTTAACCTACATTCTCACATTTAATTCACATTTAATAGCAAATAAGTATGATCTGTCTGCTAATTTCAGAGCCTCCAGCATCAGTGAAGATGTCATATCCATATGGATTCATAAAAGAGGGAGATGACGTGAAAATAACTTGTTCAGCTAGCCCTCCACCACTCCGTTATAAACTTGCAAGGTCAAAGGTGAGTCAGATGGAAAAATACACATTTCTATATGCCACAGTTTATACAACTGTTGTGTTGATCTTATTCACCTCATCAGGACCAGATAATTTGGCTGGAAAGCTCAAAAGGAGAGTTCATTATATCACACATCACCAGAAACGACAGCGATGTGTACATCTGTTTACCTGAATGGGACTCATTAGTACGAAATCAGCAAGGTCTCAATGCCACTATGGAACTGACTGTGAATTGTGAGTGTTTGTATTGAGAATATAAATCAGTTGCACCTAAAAAGGTGTTTGAGTTTTTTTTTTATCATTACCTGTCGAATAAAAGCTCTTACATATAAACAAATCCATATAAAATAATTCCTACTTTTCCAAACAGTTCTTGATGGCATTGAGTGTAACACAAGCAGCCCTTTAAACGTCAGTGTTGGTGAGGATGTGATGATTTCTTGTATCGCAAAAGCATCACAGTACTTGCAGTTGCAGTATAAGTGGATGAGGGTAAGATTGTGAAATATTAAGAGATTGAAATGAAAAATTAAAGCAGTATTGCTTTAAATAAACCATTTATAGTGTATTAACTGTCTAAAATTACAAATCCATGTGATGATTTTTAGGGTGGCACAACACTGTCTCTGTCAGAGACTTTGTCTCTGACCTCCGTAACATCTGACCAGTCAGGAACATACCAACTGACAGCTGTCTTTTTGAAGACTCAACTCCAGACAGACATGGAGTTTTCTATCCATGTTCTCTCAAAGCAAAGCCAAGGTAAGAAAACATTTTTTGTAACTGCGATCACATGGCAATTTGAAATTCCTGTGTAAAAAAAAAAACAACAACAAAAAAAACAGCTTCTTAAAAGTGAATAATAAACGATAAAGTCCCAGTTTGCCCAAAGCACACAGCACAAACAATGGAAAATACCACTGAAGCCTTTGGGAATTAATTATACATTTTGGAACAGAGGTTAATTGATTTCCCTCTTTTGAAGCCTTCCGGGACTTATTGTTTTAGGAAAGGCTGTTAGTGTGTTTTTGCGTGTGTGTGGGTCAGGTTTTACCAGCATTGTGGGAACTAAATGTCCCCACAAGGATAGTAAAACCTGAAATCATCCACGATGTAACCAGCCAATGGTCCCAATGAGGAAAATGGCTTAATAAACATGCTAAATAATCTTAATGAAAACGTAAAAATGCAGAAAGTTTGTGTGATGGTTCGATTTAATGGTAGGGGATAAACGTTATCATTAGCTCACAAATGTGTGCACTGTAAGAAAAAAAAATCTGTAGAAAAACATTAATATACTGGCAATGTTCTGCCAGGACATTATCTGTTAAAAATACCAATTAAAATTCTGTCATCATTCACTCATCCTCGTGTCATTCCTAACCTGTATTAGGAACTGACTTTCTTTCTTCTGTGGAGCATGAAAGACGATACTGTGAATTAGTTGGTAACCAAAAAGTTTCGGTCCCCAATGACCTCCTTTGTGTGTACAATGGAAGTCTATAGGAACCGAAACTATAGGGTGGAATGATATGAGGGTGAGTAAATGATGATAATAGTTTAGATTTTTTGCTAGACTAACCCTTCAAGTTTACAGACATTTCCTTTAACTCTAAAACACAACACATTGCAATGCATAATTTAAAATATGGGTAAAACACCTGAGAAAAATTTATACAGAAAGTTGAGCCCTATTTTACAAAATCTTCTTAGAGTGTGTGTGCATCATATAATGTTCCTTTGGCACACATTTGGGTAAACCCACAGGTGGGGAGCACTTTCTGTTACATGTCAGACTAAATATGACTAGACTAGACTAGACTAGACTAGACTAGAATAGAATAGACTAGAATAGAATAGAATAGAATAGAATAGAATAGAATAGAATAGAATAGAATAGAATCATTGTGCAAACTCACACCACAAACATCCCAATACTGTTTCAATTCCATACAGCTTTTAAGGTCTAGTTTTACTGTAGTCTAATGCAATAATATAATATAATATAATATAATATAATATAATATAATATAATAATAATATTATATTATATTATATTATTATAATAATCCTTTTTCTAAACCCCTTGACATATGTAGGTCTGTATTATTATTGTAATATGTATTGTAGTATGTAATTGTAATATTTCTTAATTTACATTCTTTATATATTTCATTTTCCCTTCCGTAATGATTTCTGCTAAAGGAATGACAACTCCTTGCCCAGTAAGTACCACCAAACATCTGAGCAGCTTTACCTCTAATGGGACCAGCTCATGGAGCAATGATACCACTGTGTCTACAACAGAATCTGATCACTTCCTGGCTAGCACAATAAAACCAAATGCCACTATGACAACCCTACAACCCAGACACACCAGTCATCCCACTGGCAGCTCTTCTGCTCCACCTGTTGGCAATGCATCTACATTACATGCAAGTACTGTAAAATCTACAGATACCTCTACAGACAGTTTGAGCACAACTCCAGATCCAGCTACCAGAAGAGAAAGAGTCACCACTGTTATAACACAGAAAAACATCACCACTGTTACAGCAAAAGGTAAAAAGCACCAAAAGGTAAAACACACTCAAATTACTCAAAAAATGGTTTGCTCCGCTCCCGGGTCAGTTTTATAATGTAGGTTCATTTTAAATTAACGTAATGAATTTTAATACTTGTGCGTGTATATTACAAAAAGAACAATATTTAATTGATTCTAATTAGGGGTGCAACGGTTCTCGGTATAAAAATCGAACCGTACCGTTCTCCACACACGGTTCGGCATACACTAGGACCGCGGTTCAACTTAAATCTGACAATGCATCTGTAACATGGTTTGTTAGAGTTCGGTTAATGCATGTTTCTGTTGATGGATACAAATTCTGGCTTCCCAATACATTACAACAAGAGCGATGAGAGAGAGAAAAAAACAATACGTGGACAAACCAGTCACTCTTTAATCAATGCGAGTGCTTTATGCTGGAATAACTGTCATTTATGCCGTCATCACTTGTTGATAGCTCAGGTGAGACCTGAACAGCACACGTTGCTATCTGTGTTTAAACTAAACTCATATAAGCCTTGCCAGTTTAAATATTAAGGAGCCAGAAGACGTGAACTCGCGTGCGCAGTGAGAAGATCTGTGTGTGGTCGCTCATCCGAAGCGCGTGAACCTGCGTCTCAGAACACTGGCAAATATTAAGCTCTCTTTTAAGTATTGTGCTTGAATGGACAAATTCACTCAAAAATTATGTCAAAATGCCGGTCTTGGTGAGTATCCTAGCAGACATAGTCGGCTGAACATACAGTATCAGTGCACTGGATCAGTGCGTTCTCTTAAAGTGACAGCACTTTCTTAATATTAATCAAACAGCAACAACACGGAAATCACTCACTGCTCTTGGTTGAATAACTTTTGTAACTTTAATAAGGATTAATCTTTAATTTATACAGTCAAATATGCAATGTTATTTTACATTTGATTTATTCAATTTCTGTACCTAAAAACTATGTTAGACCTACCTAAAAAAACTGAAAAGCACTGTTTATTTTATTTGTATATTTTTTCACTGTTTATTTATTTGTGCTGTTGCTTGTAGTTAGATTATTTGTTCTTATTTTCTTTATTTTTATTTGACAATATCGTTTTTTCCCTGAACATAGCACATACCGAACCGTACCGAAACCGTGACTCTATAGCCGTGATACAAACCGAACCGTAAGTTGAACCGTTGCACCCCTAATTCTAATTGACATAGTTTGCCAAGCCCTGCTTAATAGCTAACACACAACACACAATAGCACAAATTTTACAGAACCTTCATATTTATTGATATTTAATTATTTCTAGATTACATTTGATAGATTACATTTTCATTAAAACATCTAGTTTGTCAACGAAGCAAATGATTCAGAGTTTTGAAAAGCTATGTTTTCTCCATCACTACTTTTGGTAATGCTTATTGTTACAGGTAATCGCTGCTTTCTAAATGTATTAAAACCAGAAAACACAGAAATGGCATGGCAATAATAGCAAATAACGTTTTTTTTTTTTAATGCATTAACTTTGGGATCTCAAACAGGCCTCCACTATTGACCGCATCAACTCTCATTCAGGCTTGAGTCCATTCTGATAAGAAACACCCACTTTTCAAGATCCAGCAATGCATCATACGACAATCATTATTAAATCAAGTTAAATTAACTTAAATTTAAAATTGTGTATAATTTTTCTTCATTTAATTTTCAGTAAGTAGATCACAGTGCGAGCATCACAGCCTATAATGTTTTATATAGCCTAGATTCAATCAAAATCAACTTATCTGTCATGTATTAGGAATGTAACTGGAATATTCCCTTTGAATATTGTTTGAATCGGTTTCATACTAAGGAATTACAAGTGGTCATGTTTTATGTTGATTTGAAACTAATTAAATACACACAATAATGTAATCTGACATGTTTATCTGTAACTCGGGAGCCTTACAGACACATACAGTGCCCTCCACTAATATTGGCACCCTTGGTAAATATGAGCAAAGGCGGCTATGAAAATAAATATGCATCGTTTATCTTTTTGATCTTTCATTCAAAACATTCACAAAATTCTAACGTTTCATTGAAGTAAAACAATGGAAAGTGGGGGGAAACTCACATTATGAAATAAAAGTTTTTTTCTCCAATGCATGTTTGCCACAATTATTGGCACCTCTAGAAATTATGAGTAAAATATCTCTGAAGTATATTCCCATTTATTTTTATAATTCTTTAGCACACCAGGGTGACTATAGGAGCATGAAATTGTCCAGCCATGACTTCCTATTCCACAGGATTATAAATATGAGGAACACAAAGGCCAACTTCCCTTAATTATCCATCACAAGGAGTAAAACCAAAGAATATAATTCTGATGTGCAGAACATTGTTAAGCTTCACAAAATAGAAAGTGGCTTTAAGAAAATAGCTAAAGCATTGAAAATCCCCATTTCCACCATCAGGGCAATAATTAAGAAGTTCCAGTCAAATAAAGATGTTACAAATCTGTCTGGAAAAGGACATGTGTCTATATCATCCTAATGCAAGGTGAGGAGGAGAGTCTGACTGGCCAAAGACTCTCCAAGGATCACAGCTGCAGAATAGCAGAGATTAGTTGAGTCTTGGGGTCAGAAAGCCTAAAAAATTGTAATGTGGTGTTTTGGGGGTTGTTTCATGTTCATGTTTTCCATGTCTTTTATTTTGTAAACCTCCTGAGGTGGTGGCGTCCGCTTCCGAACTCACTGCCTGCCCTGTCACGGCCACGGAGGCCGGTCACAAACTCACAGACTGTCTTGCCATGGAGGCCGTTCATGAACTCACTGTCTAGTTTGGATCACTGTAAATAAAGCTGCACTTGGGTTCTCACTTCAACTCGCCTTCAGTGGATGATTCGTTACAAAAATTATCAAACAGCCTCTACATCATGTTGTTCAGGAGGGTTTCAAAATGGAAAAATTCTCCTCACTCATCCAAAAACAAACTCCAGCATATTCAGTTGTCAGACACGACTGGAACTTCAAATGGGACTGGCTTCTATGGTCAGATGAAAAAAAAAAATGGTGGGTTTGCTGTTTTTTGGCAGCAAACCCACCAGATGGGTTTGGTGTGAACAGGGTTAAAAAGTACCCCATGCCCACGGTTAAATACAGTGTACAGTATACTGCTGGATCTTTAATGTTGTGGGCCTATTTTTCTGCCGGAGGTCCTGAACATCTCGTTCAGATACATGGCATCATGGATTCTATCAAATACCAACAGATAAAAAAATCTAAACCTGACTGCCCTGCTAGAAATCTTATAATGGGCCATGGTTGGATCTTCCATCAGGACAATGATCCAAAACAAACATCAAAATCAACTGCATCAACTCTGTGTCACTGAGCACAAAATGAAGCTTCTGCCATGGCCGTCCCAGTTCCTTGACCTGAACCCTATATAGAAAATGAGTGTGGTGAACTGAAGAGAAGAAGCACCAACATGGAGCTGTGATTCTGAAGGATCTGGAGAGATTCTGTATGAAGGAATGGTCTCTGATCTCTTGTAAGGTGTTCTCCAAACTCATCAGGCATTATAGGAGATAACTCAGAGCTTGGGAAACCTTGGGAAAAGAACGTTGGATGCCAATAATTGTGGCCAACGTAACCTACAGAAAAAGATTTATTTCATAATTAGATTTTTCCCCTACTTTTCATTGTTTTACTTCAAAGGATAAACGATGCAGATTTATTTTCATATTTGCCAAGGGTGCCAATATTAGTGGAAGGCACTGTATATGACGTCACGCTGTTTGATTTAAAGTGTGTGATCTATGGTTGTGTGATGAGTGACGCAGGGCCGAGAGCTGTGGGAATGGAGCGAGGCCGGTGGAGTAAATGATAATGAGCAGTGAGTGGCACAGGTGTCTCTCATTATCATTTACTCCACCGGCCTTGCTCCGTTCCCACAACCATCGGCCCTGCCCCACTTATCACAGATTGATATCAGTGTTTTGTTCTCAAACAGACATGCACATGACAGTATAAACAGGATATGAATTTAGGCCAATCTGAGCTAATTATAAAACCAGGCCTTTTTTGGGTTGACTTTTCTATACATATCTTTTGTTTTTCTTTCAGCCTCAAAAAGCTCGACATATATCGCTGTCCCGATTGTGTTGTTGTTACTCGTGTTGATTGTGCTTCTATACAGAAGACACCAGAACCAAAAAAAGTGAGACACACAAAAATCAGCAGCACATCCTCTGTCCTTTTACATAATCGCATCCTACACATTTTCAGTCCATTTATCTACATTTTTACTTTTTCTTTTCAGAATGGATATGCCACCTCCATTCAAACCTCCCCCACCACCAGTGAAATACACATCAGTGAGGAACCATGATGTCTATATGACTGATATTCTAGTGTGAACGTATCATGTACTTGAGAACCTACAAACCGTGGGCCACAAATATGCTGACATGGAAGATTCTTCCCTAAAGGCCTCACCCAAAAATGAAAATTGTTTCATCAATTACTCATCCTCATGAAGTTTCGTTCATCTTCAAAACACAAATGAAGATATTTTTAAGAAAACCTAAGAGATTTCTGTCTTTCCATTGACAGTCCACGCAACTAGTATTTTGATGCTTCAAAAAGTTCATAAAGACATTGTAAATGTAACCCATATGAATCTCCCAGTTTAATTCATGTCTTCTGAAGAGGCAGTCACTTTATATGATGAACAGATTTAATTTAAGCTTTTATATAAACATTGTTCAGTACATAGAGTACATCAAATATATAATATGTTTTTTGAAAGTCTTATGGATTTGAATTTTTATTTTTGGGTGAATTAACTAAAGTATTTTTTACTTATTTTCTTTGTATTTCTGAATTGACTGTACATAAAATCTGTTACTCTTATAAATAATTAGTTCGTTCTTTTTTAGATGAAAAAAAAATGTGACTGAATTTTGCTTGTGCTTTACTGACATTAAATATATTATCGAATATCTTGAGTTTTACTTAGCACACATACTACTCCTACATCATAACTATGTAAAATTTTCCCTGAAATGTGTGAATTAAAAAAATAAAAAAAAGTGTGTGAGGGTGGGGTCAAAAACCGAGTAAATTCCAGAAATATGAAATATGACTAGGCCTTAGGTAACTTTAGAGTTTAATAATGTATGTGTGTGTGTGTGTGTGTGTGTGTGTGTGCGTGCGTGTGTGTGTGTGTGTGTGTTCAATAAATGAGGCTGTCAGTTGCAATGATGGCTTTTAATACTGTTACAATACAACTGCAAAGAAAATAAGTGAGCACTATTCATAATCAGATAGCTTTGAAATAAAGTCTACATGCCAACACTGACCTCCTGTTGTGGCTGCATGTTCTGTTAACAAAGCAAAGGCTATCAGCTGATTGTTTCAGGCCCCATAAAACCTCAGTTTACACCTCAGATAGTCGAGACAAACCAACTGCCAAAACCACATCAGACAGTGACCAACAGAGACAGTATGTATCCTAAACCTTACAGGTCTAATCTACAAATACAAATTCCAGCTCTGGTCACCATATATTATAACTTGCAGTAACAGCACAGCTGGTGGTTGTTTATATTGTGCTTAGAACAAAGCAGAATTTAGTTCTGTTCATGCTGCTTATACAACATCCGGCATTTTAAAATGAAGTTTACCCCTGAAAACAAGCCTTCATTCAATGTGGGAGAAGATGGAAATGAAAGGCATTTCTGATTAATGAACAGAGACATATGACTATTAGAGAGTGTATGTGTGTTAAGACAGAGAAAACAAGAAAAAGAGAGAGTTGCTTTTTGTACAGAGTTTTGTGCATTGTGGTTCTTTGCTACAACAGCGACACGTTTATGCAGAGGGACGTTTCCTGTTCTCGCTACTGTGGTCGGAAATGGAAAATTCAGAAAAAAGGATTGATTGTTTCAGTGTTTAGATCATCTGTATCCTGCACTGTATACAATCAGGTCTCCAATGTACTATTGTACTTCATGATGTATATAGGTCATTTACCAATAATGCATGAGAAAAATAATCAATTGTGTAAAAAATGTGCAAAATTCTATTTCCATTTATTTTTGCCTCACAGAATAAAGTACAGTGCGTGAAAGTTCAGTTATACAGAATACAGAAAGTAGAAAATGAAAAATCATGTAGTTTTTAGCAATATTTTAGTTGTATATTGTAATAAATTGTAATTATAAGAACATTTGTTTTCATAATAAGTTTGTCTTTTGACTGACATTTTAGCAATATTTTAGTTGTATATTGTAATAAATTGTAATTATAAGAACATTTGTTTTCATAATAAGTTTGTCTTTTGACTGACATTTTAGCAATATTTTAGTTGTATATTGTAATAAATTGTAATTATAATAACATTTGTTTTCATAATAAGTTTGTCTTTTGACTTTGACATTTTAGCAATATTTTAGTTGTATATTGTAAATTCAAATTATGATTTGTTTTTAGATTTTACAATAAAATTGCTGTACAACAAAGTATTTGATCTCATGGATGTAACCAAATATTCAGGATTGGGGCAACAATGGTAAAATTTTAAGAATTGGTCATGGAAAAACCCATATTCGTCAAGTGCTAATCTAAATATTGCAGCACTCTCAGTGTCTATGGTAGATACGTTTGATTTCGTACTTTTCACCTAATTTTTAATTATAAATTATAAAATAAATAAACATAAAGGCAATATACTTTTTAATAGAGAAAATCGAGATAACGAACAACAGATTTGACAAATTTCACAAAATGTAACAAGGAACTTTTCAAAAGCAAATTCTTTCAAAAACATTTTTAATAAATAAATACAATGACAACCGTAAAAATGAAGTGCTTTCGATGTACATCTCAACAATAGAGAGTGGTTCATGACACTACGGAATGTAGACTCCATGTGTTTCTTGTGATGTGAACGCTTGCAACGAATAAGGTAGCCGCCACATTTCCTGTTTGTAACCGAAAACGTCTAAAGACGATAAAAATAGCAGCAACATTGGTGCACTTCTTGCTGAACATGCTCACATACAGGTGAAAGGGTTTATCAGACAAGGATTTATTGGACATTTGACCCTATAAAATCAGGATGCCAGGTAAGAGGAAAAATGCTTTATCGCTTTTGTATGGGATTGTTCTCTGCTGACGGTTTTCTAACACGTTGAGTTTAAATGAAAGCTGTTTTGTTGTCTAAATCAGTAGTTCATCATTTTAATGGCAGACTGAAACTGCAAAAAAAAATTTTCTTTCATAATTGTATTTTTGCATGTTTTCTTTATGGTTCTCAGTCATTTTTTGTTCTTAAGGCTTAGAATAGTGATGGATTTAAATCAAACCCTGACATATTGAACCTTCTTTGAATAATACAGTAAATTATACAGTAATTAATCTGCACAAAACAACTAGTGAAGTTTATTAATGATATGAATGATAATAATTATATTGGTAGAGATTCTTTAAATTCTTTCAGTGTGATGACATCTACAGAAACTCAAACAACTTTCCTTACTACAACAATTTTCTATATAAATACATAAAATGTTAAATTGAAATATAAAAATATTTATTGAAAGTTTTAAGAATTAAAAAAAGAAGAAAAAGATCTGTAACACTTTTTATGTAAATAATAAAATATTCAATTGAAATATTAAAATATTAATTGAAAGACATGTTTAAGAAGAAGTAAAAAAATCATTCTAAAATAATGATTGCACCAATTGCCTGTTGTTGTTGTTTCAGTTTATATTGATAAACGTCAGGCAATATAATTGCTATTGTGTAACAAAATGAATATAAAATGTTGTAATATAAATATTAGATAAGATGTAATGGGAAGCCAATGCAATATTCATCCAATCATGACCTGTTAATTATCTCTTTATAACCAGAAAACTGCACAAATCAATATGTGGCCATTGGTCTGACATCGACTGCACTGCTGATATCTGTGTGTTTAAATGTTGTATTCTGTTTATTAAGAAGAAAGAAAAAAATATATGCAGGTATGCTTCATACATTTGACTTTTATAGAACATATAGAAAGATGAATGAATAATGACAAATCTACAACAACTTGAGGTCACAGTTATAAACTCTTTTTTTTTTTTTTTTATCAGTTAATGAAAACATGTTAGAATATGGAGATGAGCCATTACGTCAAGATTCACTTCGGTCTTACAGGTGATTTAACAGCATATTGTTTGAATTACAATTTTTTAATGTATTTTTTCACAAAAAGGGGAAAAAATTTTTGATTTAAAATGTAATAAGCAACAGCCCTTTGAATCATTTAAATACATTTGGTTATATTTTGTGCAGGTTTGAGGATGATGAGATGGAAAGACAGGAAAATCCTATTTATGGAAATATCTGTTTAGATGGAGGAGGTAGGTATAGCTCATAAATACAGTAATCCAGTGTATGCCTACTATTTACTGCTAATAATTATGCTGTTATGATGACATTGCTATGTATTTAATGCTTGTTAATTCTGTGCAGGGCATTTTGAAATGTCTCCGGAGGTGTGCTATGAACAAATGTCCCATGCAAGCACAGCAAAGCAGGGATTAAAGGTATGGTCTTCAACAAATTTCATGGAAATTGCTAACATCTGGAGGCATTCAATGCACATTATTAATTTAAAATAATTTTTACATTCATTTTTACACTACTGATCTACATTAGTACACAATATATTTATTTTAAAACAATGAGTTTATCCATTAACCGTAAAAACAGAGAACTTTTGCACGCTTAATCAATGTTTTTATGAAAAATATGCAATATTCCTGCCCTTATTTATTTATTTTTCCATTTATCCATTTATTTGTTCGTTTTTGTTTATTGGTTGGTTCGCTAGCTAGCGTTGGTAATTTAATGGCTAACTATTGACAAATTGCATATTAAACACTGAACAGATTTTTTTTTCAGGTTCTCTGTCTTGTCTTATGCAGCAACTATAAAATTATACATTTTTAAAGCAAAACCGGCTGGTTGTTACATGCGTTGTAGTATTTCCAACATGCTCAAAATTAGAAAGCGCACCTTCATATATCAATCTGTATTGTGTGACATTTTTCATAATCACTTCAGTGGCTTAATGGTTTAAATTTAAGACGTTCACAGAGAAGGGCTGCGTGAGAATGCACACTTGATAACTATTTTAGGCACTCACGCCTACGCATTTTACAGAATTCTAGACACGTGTGTAGAAACAGGTCTTTTAATGAAGGCAGCTGTGGTCAGAGTTCTCAGACCACTCTACAGCAGTATGTATGTCAAAAGTTACATTGTTATGCCACATAAATAGCTCGCTAGCTGAACATTCAAGTGCAATGTTAGTACGTACTTCTGCAAGATACTGAGCCTTTTTTGTTAAGTTAAAGTCACCACCATATCAAAATTGAGATTTTTTTTTATTGAATATTGCAGTGTTTATTATAAATGATTCATCTGTGCACATCATTATTTTTTAATTCATACCCCCTCATAATGGACCCTTTTCACAGACTGTGATGAGGCATTTCCAAAGTTATTAACACATATATATATATATATATATATATATTTATTTATTTATTTTTTTTTACTTAATACATTATCAACATTATACTTTTGTGTTTATATTATACTGTGTTTTCTTACCTTGGCTTACCTAAAACTAGTTAACACTGCGGCATCAGTGTTTCTAATACAAAGGATGAGGGAGTGATGGCAAATTTGACATCTCTCTCTCTCTTTTGACCAACAACATGTTTTTCCTCTTTTGGAAAGTCAGAAATGCTATCTTGGATTTTTTTTATATTGCTATTGGGGCAAATGAGAATACAACAATTATTTTTGTTGTAGTTTTGGTGTAGTTATGACCCCAGAAATGTGAAAAGGGTCTTTAATCAAAATCTCTCATAACGTGTTCACCGACATGAAGGCAGGACAATAACATATTCTCTTCAGTAACCTGTCACTCACATTGTAATGACAACAATCCAATCAATTTCCAATGGACAAAATCATTGTTTCGTTTGAGAAGCTGTTTCACCCAGATATGTGTCACAACAGGGAAGAAAAGATGATCGTAACTTCTGTTTCATGCTGATTTTAAAATTTGCCATTAAGTTTTATGCTTTTTTTCCCACCAGACTCATTTGTAGCATTTGTTTCGGAAACTGGCACATTTTCTTTCCTAGTTCGGTTTGTTTATATGAAGACAGCAATATAGTGCTCAGATCCACATCAAAACAATTGGTCCAAGATCACCTGAACCGTGGTAGTCTTGGTCCAAATGCAAATAAACGGTTTCAGTTTTGGTGACAAAGAAATCCAGTACAACAAACCAAGCTGTATGATAATTAATAATGGTAAATGTATAAAAAGCTGTGTCTGATTTTCTGATAAAATGTCTGATTTTCTTGGTGAGCACATATGGGAATAAAATGGGAATTAAGTGTGTGTGTGACGACAGCTACATACATAGCCTTGATGGTTGATGCTATGAAGAACGTAAACAGGTGCGCCAATGAGATGACTGGTTTACTTACATGTGACTTGCATAAACACATTTCTGTACGCTTTGAAAAGTTGTTGTGTGAAAGCGAACCGAACCAAAAAGAAAATGCAACCATTGTCACAATTTACGTTCCTGTTGCGGAATTGAGCAAACAATTTACAGGTCTAAAAACGCCTTTAATCTATTTCAACACTAAAATGATTTCAGTCATTTACAGGCTGAGACTTAGCTATTCTACCAGTATTGTGCAACTTATTGTGCAATTCTTTTGATGGCCTTTGTTGTGTTGCAATTTAACCTGAAAGCCAAATTGAGGCAAGGTACACCAAGTTAATTTGTTTTTTGTTTTTTTTTTCCATTGCATTGAATGTGTTACATCCTGAAATTACAGCTAAATACAACTTAACCACTGATTTCTAGTCGTGTCCTCTTTTGGAAGGCCAAACAAAGTTGTTTTGCTTTCACAACGAAACACACAGTGTCACACACGGCGGGCTGGAGTGAGCGGCGGCCGGCGGGCTTGAGTGAGGAACGGCCGGTGGGCTTGCGGCAACCACATGTGACGACCCCGGGCTGGACTCCGCTTCGTCCACGGTGAAAGCCGATCCAGGGCGTGTTAGAACGAGCCGTTTTAGGTAGGCGTGGTTGACTCTTAACTTTTATAAAGAATATCTCTTTGGATTTGAGACTTTAGTCTTTGCAACTTTACAGATCTTCTTTATGCACCAAGAGCTTGTAACACTCCAAAGAGAAAGGACACATTTAAATCGCATCATATGATCCCTTTAAGGCCCCGATATACTTCAAACAAAATCGAAGAATGAAGTGATATGACGTCATTTCGAACAAAATCAGGCCGAAATGAAGTTCGTTTTGAGTTTGTTTCGGCAGTTCGAAACAGCTCACCAAAGCGAACTTTCAGGGGGAGTTCGTTTTGGCTCCTAAACACCTTTTAGATACCATTGGTCCGTGGCGGTTACGCAATCGGTGGGTGTGTTCTGGAACTCCACCTTCTTTGACATTCGATTTTCTTTCCCGGTACGTTTCTCATTCAACGGAGGTCAGGCAGGAGAACAAAATCTCCAAGTCACTAGCAACATAAATACACTGTGTCGAATAGCTGAGCTGCCACAGATATATCCGCACCTGTACGATCGCTCGTGGAGAGACTTTAAAGGGGTCCTATTATGCTCTTTTACAAAGTCTTGATTTTGTTTTGGGGGTGTACTAGAACATGCTGTCATGGTTGGTGGTTCAAAAAACGCATTGTTTTTCACATAATTTACATTATTAAAATACCTTTCTCCCCAGCCTGCCACAAACAGCTCGATTAGTTCCGGCTTTGATGAAGGTCCACCTTCCGAAAAACAAAATGTGTTGTGATTGGTTAGCTGTCCCAGTGCGTTGTGATTGGCGAACAGCTTAGACGGTGTTTCAGTACTCCCACGCCCCTTGCTCCGTCTTTCAACAAAAACTTTTGGGCGAATCCAGCACTTTACTCCCTGGTGTTGTGGAAGCTGTCCTCAGTAAAATGCGCAGCACACAATAGCAAATTGGGGTTATAATGCTCAGGAACAGAGTTAAAAAATAAATTGCAACCACTGTTTCCTGA
>NW_015546133.1:817118-832327 GCF_001515605.1 Sinocyclocheilus anshuiensis | reverse complement strand
TAGGGAACATAACAAATAGGAGCAAGATTTGAAATAAAATAGGCTCATAAACCAAAAATGCAAAATACACTAAGATAGTAATAGCCATATAAATATTTTTGGCATAGCAGAGCATAATTATTTTAAATAATTTCACAAAATTATTAAGAAATAAACTAAAGGAGGGTTTAAATATTTTCCATCCACATGTGTTAATGTATTAATTTATTTATTTATGGGTGTGGAGGCGGGGTCACTTCTGTCATTCTGCAGGTCTTTAAAAGTATTAATTCACTCTTCAACTAATTAAGGCCTTAAAAGTTTTTAAATCAGAGCAGAAAGACTTGAATTCATGAAGTCATGGCATTAACGGACAGTTAGGACTGCTGAGAGGATTATTGGTTCCCCCCTGCCCAACCACAAAGACCTTTACACCTCCAGATTGAGGAAAGGGGCATGTAAAATCACTTTGGACCCCTCACACCCAGCACACTCTCTCTTCGAACTGTTGCCTTCTGGTCGGCGCTGCAGAGCACTGACCACCAGAACAGCCAGGGATAAGAACAGTTTTTTCCCGCAGGCCATATTCAGCCTGAACAAATGAAAATCATAACTGACACTTTTATACATAGTATCTGGAATTGTATATTGTAAACTACATAAACGGTACACTTCAGTTGTAAATGACATATCTGTACATTCATTTAAACAATTATATGTTTTTTCTTTCTCTATATGTGACCCTGGACCACAAAACCAGTCATAAGTGTCAATGTTTCGAAATTGACATTTATACATAACATGAAAGCTGAATAAATAAGCTTTTCATTGAGGTATGGTTTGTTAACTGGTTTTGTGGTCCAGGGTCACATATTTCTATTTCTGTATATAGTGCATTATTTATTTTTCTGTTTTTCTTATATTAGTGTTATTTCATCTTTACTGTGTAATTCAATGTGTGTCGTGTATGTTTGCACTATGTGTGTACTTTCTTCTATACTGGAAGCTCCTGTCGCCAAGTCAAATTCCTTGTGTGTGTAAACATACTTGGTAATAAAGCTCCTTCTGATTCTGATTCTGATTAAATGTTGCATGCATTGTAAAAAAATGTCTTCCTCAGTATTTTTGTTTTCCAATACAAATATCCAAACATCCTTAAATCAAGATACAATTACTTGAGATGCAAATGTAAAATGAAGTCTTGAAAAATGGAACAAAATTAAGTTAGTTTTCATTTTGACCAATTTCTGAGAAAACAAGACATCTTTTCATGCCATTTTGCTTCTCTACTAAATATATCTTGATTTAAGAATCTTTAGACATTTGCACGGTAAAACAAGACAAAAACACAGAGGAAGAAGTGTGAAGTACACTGAAAGTTTTTTTTTTTTCCATATTCTAGTGGTTGGGAGCAGAGCTATTAGCCTTAAAGGGGTCATATGATGCGATTTCAATATGGATGACCGTTTCGTGAACCTAGGAGAGGAGGTAATTCTGACTTTGCTACAATCTGGCGCTTCTGAATCAGCTACTGTTTTTTTGTTATTAGTTTAAGTATTTGCTATTGACTGTTCAAATGCGGAGTTTTGCGCATCGTGTGTGTGTGTGTGCGCGCGAGCAAGCGAGCGTGCAAGAGAGCGAGCGTGAGAGAGGGAGAGTCAGCTGTGGAGTCAGCTGTCTTAACCGTGGCTTGTGTACTGCAAACACATACCAGCTTCATCACTGTGTCTGTCACGCGACTCTGTTCCCCTTTCGGGCTCTGTCTTTACATTTATTTTGTAAGATGAAGCTCGCGATTATGGTAAGGGGTGTTACATTTCCAACGAGTGCTTGCGGTGTTCGGCCAATCACAATGCACTGGGTCAGCTGGCCAATCAGAGCAGACTGCGCTTGTCGGAAGGAGGGACTTTGTAGAAAACGAAGCGTTTGAGAGAGGCGGGGCATAGAGGACCTACAATAATGTACAGTATTTGAAAAATAATGTGTTTTTTGAACATTAAAGCATGTCAACATATTCTGATACACCAAATACACAAAATAATGATCTTTAAAAAAGCATCATATGACCCCTTTAAGTTTTTTTTTGTTTTAATTAATTAAAAAGTGATTGAGATCAGTTGGAAATTGTATTTTCAATCTCTGAAGTGTTGCTAATACAACTCACATTTACATTAAGAGAACATAACATAGTGTGTTTCCCATTAAACCTGCAGAAACCCTGGTCATTATACATAAATTCACTATGACGGTTATATAATGTTCTCTTTTCTGTCTTTTGTTTGTGTTGTTTTTCCAGGAGCGATGTGTGGACAATTGTGCTGGCAAGTTAATAAGGACCAATCACAGTTTAATGGGCACGTATGTGCAGCTGATGCCCGCAATGGTGCAGAAAAGGATGCAGGAGATGGAGAGCAAGGCTGCAGAAGTGGCTAAAGCTGAAGCTGCAGCACAAGGAAGTTCATCAGCATTAGAAAATCCATCTACTGCCATTCAAACCACAACAACAATGCTTGAAAGCCCACAGATACCTTCAACTCCTAATAATCCATCAGATATCAAGACCTCATTAGCGACCAATGTCTCAGCTTTTGGACAAACACAGTCACTGTTAGATGTGCCCACAGTACCAAACAACGCACAAACCTTTACAAATGAGTCTTTAGAAGAAGTAGTAGCGCCATCGCCAGTGATCTCAACATCTACTAGTGTACCTAAAGTAGATGGAGGTCCCGTCTTGAGTGCAGTAGAAAAACTCAATCTGAAGCCCAGCAGTGTAACAACCACATCAGTTCCTGAAGCACGGTCTGAAAGGGGAGCAGGACAGAGCCCCCAAAATCCATCTTGATGGCGATGTGCAGAAAAGAGACATGGCAGAGAAGATATGTCTAGGAGATTTTGTTTATGCTGCATATTCAGTCATAACAGCCAAAAGTCAGAGAAGCCTTTTAAGACGGTTGATCATGGAATGGGTTTCATAAATATTTAAATACAAATATTAAAACATTAAATAACTATGTACTGCCGGCTATGTGTCTTTAATAAAATTGCATCATGGAAAGATAATTTATTTGACTTTATTTATTATTAAATCTGTATTTGGTATTTTTTAGGATAAGTGTTTTGTGTATTTAAAATGGTATATGAGTAAAAATGATACCTAATTAGATTTTAAAAAATTATTAGATAATTATTATTGTCAACACTGAAGATTTGTGTTCTTTTTACTGTATTTTTAAAAGATACTTTTAAGGAGTTATTTTGTGCATATAGATAACTTTGTAATTAACATTTTATTTATTATTATTTGTTACAGTACTCATGCTTATTATGGTGATAATTCTTTCTGTTGGTGAATTTGAATACCAGTAATTGTTTAATTATTTATATATATTGTTTAAAATAATAAGCATTTGTGATTTTAGAAACAACCTTACAACCAGCTTAAGACTGACATTAAATACATTTATTGTACCTCTTTTTGTCTACCCTTAAAATATACCATGGTAACCAACATTTTATTTTTTAATTATATTTATAGTTATATTTTATATATATTATTATATTTTGTATATATTATATATCATAATAAATATAATCCAGGATTTTCCAGAATTTATAGATGTTGTTTATTTATTTATATATTTATTTTATAAAATTATTTGATGACAAGTGGCTAATAAAAATAATTTTTTTTTATTGTAGTAACTTGCATTTATGCGTGTAGTAGACCTTTATTCAGCTCTAATATTGATGTAACAGCAACGAAAGGAAAGGACCATGCACATTTACTATGTTTGGGCTGATTTTGGGGAAACTGATCCAAAAATGTAATTTATTAATCGTTACTAGTTACTCATTTCGAAAGTAATATTATTACTTAACTTATTACTTTCTGGCAACAGTAATTGCATTACTACGCCCCACAGAAGTTGTAATTGTGTATCTTCCCCATAAAATTATTCAAAATTCAATTTTTCTGCCTCATCATTTGACCAAAATCTACATTGAATCGCAGTCAGAAGTTATTACAAACACTCAATGGTGATTGAAAGTGACTTTTAAAGGCACAATATGTAAGATTTTTTTATTAAAATATCCAAAAACCACTAGAACAGTGTTATATATTTTGCTGACTTGCGTACTTATATTATCCCAACTGTTTAGAAGAATGTTTAAATCCAGAGAAATAAGCAATTTTAACTAGTGACATGGACCGTGTCCATAGTGTCATTGTGTCGCCTGCCAATGACGTCATAACGCCTCGATTTCCGGTTTTGTTTTGTAGAAAACATGGAAACACCAAAGTGCTTTAATATGTTGTGCGTTTTAATAGACCGGTGACGACCGCACAGAGTAGCATTATAACAGAACTTTCAAATGTATCTAGTGTGATAAAACAGCTGCTTTTTTTCCCCACACATACGCACGACCGGAAGGAGTGGAAGCGGTCGACCGTGGCATAATAAAAGCTCCGCTGCTTTCGAGCCATGTGTCACGCTCGTTCAGCGGCCTCGTTTCGCTTCTACGGCTTTCAGCCTCACCCTGCTTCATTCTACTATGTTAATAAATCATTAGCTCATCCATGAACATGATTTCTGCCCGAGTCCCGTCGGATTGCATCGGCTGTGGAGATGAAGACCACAACTCCCATGATTCCACACTCAGTCACAGAGTCATCAAACTACCTTTTGTCTCTTTGTTTATTTTGAATACACGCCCTCCAGCGGCGAAAATTACATATTGTGCATTTTAGTAAAAGTGTTGTATTAATTGTCATGTGTAGCTTGAAGCTAATTGTAGCTATAATTTCTGTTACCCATATATGATTGTATTTCATGAAGTATTTTAGCAAAGGAAATCACATAAGTTCAATTATAGTAATATAATGTATATCGGGATCAGAGGGATGTGGGTGGGCAAGCCATGTAATGCCAAAGTAATGCCACAATTTACACATAATGTGTTCAGATCAGCTTTTCTCCTGACAAAATCAGTGTAATGGCAATATTTCCATACCCTGAATGTAACCTTTTCCATATTCCAAGCTTTCCTTATGCACTGGTGACTTCATGTGCCTGTGCGAGTCATGCAAATTATGAAAAGAAATCTAGGAATTATTGGGTTGTTGGATTTACTAGTAACTAGTTACTGCCCAACACTGATTTACGGAGTCGTAACCCCAGGGATAATTCTGAAGGAAATAAAATCGTGTCCCGAGGCGCTTGTTTTCTTCACTCTCCAGCCGGGGGCGCTGCAGTGGCGTAATTAGCGGGGAATGAGTGTGTGTCTGTCTGTCGGCGGGGGAGGAGATCACAGACTCGGGCTCTAGTAGGGTGTGGACGCTGGAAGAGTGTCGGTCTGGACTGTCCCAGTCATCACCGTTGGTCCACTCCAACTAAAAAGCGGCCTTATAAACAGGTAATGATGGTTGTTATGATCGATTGAGTGTGAGAATCGTGTGTCCAGTGACTGTGGGCGTATATGTCTGCTAGCAGCATTAGCGCACTAGCTCACAACAGTACAAAACTACTGTTGTATAGCGATAAATAAAGTGTGGAGTCAAAAAATCATTTCATTGTGCATGATTAAGTAAATTGTAATTCAGACCGTACGTTTTTTTCTTTTGGTTCCCCCATAGTTAAGAGTCTAACGTTAGTCACTTCACTCTGACTGGAGTGTCTGTTAGCCGCGCGGCTAATGTCACTCTACTGAGAGAATACACGTCTATCTAAACACTTTCTTGTCTCTCTGTCTAAACACACCTGTGTCTGTTCATGCATAAACACACCTTTCTAACTGTTTGCCTGTTTGAACCATTCAATCTGTCCACATGTATAACGTTACTTGTCTGTCTCTCATTCTGTGTATTTCTTTCAGTATATTTTGCTATCTTGTTGTCGGTCTGTCAGTTGAAACAAAATCTGTCTGACATCTTACCTGTCGTCTGTTAAAACATGTAACTGTCTTTTTCAGTATCGACCTGTCTGTCTGTCTGTCTGTCTGTGTGTTTAATTATTTTCCTATTTCTATGATTATTAACTATCATGTTTGCCTGTTAGTGTCTTTGCGAGCGAATGCATATTTAACTGAATCAATAGCAGCCAGCTTTTGTCTCTCTTATCTAATTTGTTTGTCATTTTCTCCAAGTGAACACAGTTGTTTCCCTTTCTGACTGTTTTTGTTCTGTTTTTGGAAAAAAATCTCTCCTGTATCCCATCTCAACACACTCTGCAAAGTATATACAGTGCATAACAGTTCATATAAGAAATAGCTTCTTAAGTATAGTTAAGATACACTTTTGTTTTTTAATAACACAGCCTTTATTTCATTCTCTAATAAAACAGACAAGTAGTTTTTTATGAATACGACAGGTCTTTGCGAAGACCTCTTAACTAAAGTATGAGTTGGAGTGATGTCAGAGTATTAAAGAAACACATTCTGTTGGCAGAGGGTTGTTTTTGACTCCGTTAGGGAGTGATACGTGTGTTATAACAGGCCAAAACTTGTATAATTACATGTGTATTCATCACCTATCAGCATTTAATGAACAAATATTTGAACCCTTTGCTTAAAGGGGTCATATGATGCTGCTAAAAAGAACATTATTTGGTGTAATGAAATGTGTTTATGTGGTTTAAAGTTCAAAAAACACATTATTTTCCACATACTGTACATTATTGTTTCTCCTCTATGCGCCGCCTTTTTGAAACACGTATAACGACTGATTTGTAGTCGTGTCCTCTTTTGGAAGACCAAACAAAGTAGTTTCGCTTTCACAATGAGACACACGGCGGCCTAGCGTGAGCAGAAACCGCAGCCTAGTGTGAGCAGAGGCAGCGGGGTTGAGAACGGCGCTGCCGGCGGATTCGACGAAGGAGCGGCAACCACATGTGACGACCCCGGGCTGGACTCCGCTTCGTCCACGGTGAAAGCTGATCCGGCGATCCACAGCACTAAGTTGATGTATTCCCTCAGCGACCAGCACAGATCAGCTCTAGGCATGACGAAGCGGATATCGTCCTCTTTTGGAAGACCAAACAAAGTAGTTCCGCTTTCACAACGAAGCACACAGCGTCTTCACGACATGGAGGCAGCGGGAACAATACTACAGCGAGAATAAAAGTTACGCCTTTTTTTGTGTGAACATTTGGGCAGCGTTATGCAAATCTTCCCACATAGTGAGGTAGATATGTGGGGGCGTGTTAGAACGAGCCGTTTTAGGTAGGCGTGGTTAACTCTTAACTTTTATAAAGAATATCTCTTTGGATTTGAGACTTTAGTCTTTGCAACTTTACAGATCTTCTTTATGCACCAAGAGTTTGTAACACTCCAAAGAGAGGAAAAAATTTAAATCGCATCATATGACCCCTTTAAACTTGAGGTCAATTAAAGGAATAGTTTATCCAAAAATTCAAATTCTGTCATTTATTCTTCCTCATGTCATCCTAAACCTGTGTGACTTGTATATTATATGTATGTCTGTTCCTTTGTGGAGCATTAAAAAAAAAATAACCGTGTCCATTATTAAGAAAAGGCATTTTTTTTATTCTCTTGGTATTTAATTTGGTTTCACGTGGTTTTGAAAAATTGAATTTAATTTAATGACTCTAAAAATGTCATGTGGTATTTTCTTTACAACAAATACATTTTAAACAGTACTTTCCAATATAATGAATTAGTAGTTCATAAATATAATTTATAAAGTCTTCTTTGGAAATAGTAAAAAAAAAAAAAAAAATTGAGGAAAAATTATAATTATATAAATACAATGAATAAATTAATAGATAATTTAACTTTTAATTTCTGGTGAACTGTTCTTTGAAACTACTTGTGTTTTTGAGTTTTAGTCATTGTTTCCTGGTGACCTGAACTGTGACAGTATGTTTTGTGCAAGCTGTGTTCAAGACAGATGTGTGATCCTTCTTCTCGTTTCTCTGCAGTGTAGCGCAGACACCAGACACTTGCCCTGAGGCTGTGAAGAGACTGTCCCATCGCACCCTTCCCGTGGCTGGATGTTCTGTCAGACCCTCGCCTGTCGTCTTTAGGGTACAGCAGCATCAGACGCCTCTCCCAGGACACTCCTGGTAGGGGACGAACGATTCCGGTAGCGTGAGAGTAGAGAGGGTGCCGAGATGGATGACATCTTCACTCAGTGCCGTGAAGGCAACGCGGTAGCCGTCCGCCTCTGGTTGGACAACACAGAGAACGACCTAAACCAGGGGTGAGTGTGTTTTTGAACATTGTATGAATTTGAGTCATAATATGAATTTTGTCAGAGCTGTTATTAGGTAGATTGCAGTGTGTTTGTAGAGACCACTTATTTGTGGTTTTGTACAGTCTTGGTTTGACAGCTAGCTTATTTTCTCATACAAAGATTAACTTGGATGCTGTCAGTAGGGAGTGGATTATTTGGTGTCCACGCCCCCTCCAAACTTTGGGAAATTCAAAATGTATTTTGATTAAACTGTCCTGTTTGTGAGGATCTTAGGTCAGGTCTTTTCCCTTTGTTCACCCCTCACTTTTATCTGTCTTCTAATCCCTGGGCGCGTGGAGCAGTGACTCGGAAAGATGATGAGGGTAGATTTTATCACTTTTCGTCTGTGTTGCGGATTTCATTCCGTTTTTTGGCTTGTCGTGGCATACACAGCTTTTAGATTTAAATCAGATGGTTTTGAGGCATTAAAGAGATTCAGTATTAGATTATTGTTCCTGTATAATTCTGCTGTTACTAGTTTACATTTGATGCCAGAAAAAACAAGGTCTTTCACCCATACAAAACATGCCGCCATATTGCTAAGGTGTTCTAAGTGCTTTTTTAAAGTTCTGCCTCATGGTTGCAACGGTGTTCTGGGCAGTTGCTAAGTGGTGACCTAAGTCAAAAGAGCCAATTTTCATGTATATATGATAGGGGTGTGCACAAATAGTCAGTCTGTAATTATTAATCGAAAAATAAAAACTCGAATTTTACTATGTGTTACTTTGCTGGCGGTCCATGCAGGGAATCCATGATAAATCCTAAGCACGCAAACTAAAAGTCAGTTATAACTAAATGCACTGGGTGGCGCTGTGGAGCGTGTTAATAAGTTGATTGTATTTGGTTACAGAATGTCATCGTCTGCCTCACGAAGTTCGAAATTATTTTGATTAGGGCTGTGCGATTAATCGAAATTGAATCGCAAAGCCTGCGATGTGGACGCGATATTACTCTGTTCCAGAGCATATGCATGACTGCCAGCCTTGAGTGGCAACCTTACTAACCAACAGAGTGAGTGCACCTCCGTTCTCCCCAATCAGCACTGCTCTATCCAACTGCGTAAACGCCCACTATTAAAAACAAACAAACAAACAAACAGAAAGCGGGAGAAGAGAGTGTGTGTGATTATGGTGCCTACAGAGTCAGATCGATAGTTAGGCAAATTAATACTAAAGAAAAACGTATGTAATATGAGATTACTTTGGCTTCAAAATGACAGACACCAAACAAAAAATGTAACGTTAATTTGCAAGAGCTGTGTCACAACACATATCAAGAGCTCCCTTATCGGTTATCCTTTCAGTACTGGAGAATTAAAAGATATATTCTTAGATGATTTTATTAGTACATGAACGTTATCTTGCACATTTTATCTCCCCAACAGATTCTAATTTGAAAGAAGTTTATAATGCATGTTCGCTATTCCCAATTCAGAAGACCACACACACAGTCTGTCTCTCTGAATGCTTCTCATACTCGCTCCTCTCTGCCGCGTCTCACGGAGGAGCCGTTTACACTTGCCGCACACACGCAGCCTGTCTCGTAATGATCGGTTATACTCGCGCACAGCTCCGCACCGCACGTCTCCACGAACGCTTCTGGCAATATGGACAGCTTGACGCACGCGCGAAACCTGTGTCAACTCGCGCCTGGCTCCACTTTTAAAACAAGTGTAAATTCAGTCTAACCCCTTTGCTAATTTCACTTGGATGAAATGAAACATTCAGCACATTTTCCACTTGTCGTTTCTCTGCAGTGTAGCGCAGACACCAGACACTTGCCCTGAGGCTGTGAAGAGACTGTCCCATCGCACCCTTCCCGTGGCTGGATGTTCTGTCAGACCCTCGCCTGTCGTCTTTAGGGTACAGCAGCATCAGACGCCTCTCCCAGGACACTCCTGGTAGGGGACGAACGATTCCGGTAGCGTGAGAGTAGAGAGGGTGCCGAGATGGATGACATCTTCACTCAGTGCCGTGAAGGCAACGCGGTAGCCGTCCGCCTCTGGTTGGACAACACAGAGAACGACCTAAACCAGGGGTGAGTGTGTTTTTGAACATTGTATGAATTTGAGTCATAATATGAATTTTGTCAGAGCTGTTATTAGGTAGATTGCAGTGTGTTTGTAGAGACCACTTATTTGTGGTTTTGTACAGTCTTGGTTTGACAGCTAGCTTATTTTCTCATACAAAGATTAACTTGGATGCTGTCAGTAGGGAGTGGATTATTTGGTGTCCACGCCCCCTCCAAACTTTGGGAAATTCAAAATGTATTTTGATTAAACTGTCCTGTTTGTGAGGATCTTAGGTCAGGTCTTTTCCCTTTGTTCACCCCTCACTTTTATCTGTCTTCTAATCCCTGGGCGCGTGGAGCAGTGACTCGGAAAGATGATGAGGGTAGATTTTATCACTTTTCGTCTGTGTTGCGGATTTCATTCCGTTTTTTGGCTTGTCGTGGCATACACAGCTTTTAGATTTAAATCAGATGGTTTTGAGGCATTAAAGAGATTCAGTATTAGATTATTGTTCCTGTATAATTCTGCTGTTACTAGTTTACATTTGATGCCAGAAAAAACAAGGTCTTTCACCCATACAAAACATGCCGCCATATTGCTAAGGTGTTCTAAGTGCTTTTTTAAAGTTCTGCCTCATGGTGTTCTGGGTGTTCTGGGCAGTTGCTAAGTGGTGACCTAAGTCAAAAGAGCCAATTTTCATGTATATATGTGCACAAATTGCACAAATAGTCAGTCTGTAATTATTAATCGAAAAATAAAAACTCGAATTTTACTATGTGTTACTTTGCTGGCGGTCCATGCAGGGAATCCATGATAAATCAACACATTTTTGTACACGATAAAAGCTCCTTGTGGTTTCTCGGTTTGTCCGATTTGAGCATCCATAAACAATGCAAAACACTGGCATTTTGAGTTTCTGCTAGTGATTTCTATGGAGAAAAATCACTTCCTGCCCTCCAGCTGCATTTTGCGCGTCATCAGAATCACGTGATTGCAAACAATCTATATGCATGAGTGCCAGCCTTGAGTGGCAGCCTTAGTAACCAATAGAGTGAGCACACCTCTGTTTTCCCGAATCAGCACTGCTCTAGCCAACTGCGTAAATGCCCACCATTAAAACAAACAAACAGAAAGCGGGAGAAGAGAGTGTGTGTGATTATGGTGCCTACAGAGTCAGATCGATAGTTAGGCAAATTAATACTAAAGAAAAACGTATGTAATATGAGATTACTTTGGCTTCAAAATGACAGACACCAAACAAAAAATGTAACGTTAATTTGCAAGAGCTGTGTCACAACACATATCAAGAGCTCCCTTATCGGTTATCCTTTCAGTACTGGAGAATTAAAAGATATATTCTTAGATGATTTTATTAGTACATGAACGTTATCTTGCACATTTTATCTCCCCAACAGATTCTAATTTGAAAGAAGTTTATAATGCATGTTCGCTATTCCCAATTCAGAAGACCACACACACAGTCTGTCTCTCTGAATGCTTCTCATACTCGCTCCTCTCTGCCGCGTCTCACGGAGGAGCCGTTTACACTTGCCGCACACACGCAGCCTGTCTCGTAATGATCGGTTATACTCGCGCACAGCTCCGCACCGCACGTCTCCACGAACGCTTCTGGCAATATGGACAGCTTGACGCACGCGCGAAACCTGTGTCAACTCGCGCCTGGCTCCACTTTTAAAACAAGTGTAAATTCAGTCTAACCCCTTTGCTAATTTCACTTGGATGAAATGAAACATTCAGCACATTTTCCACTTGTTCTTAAAATCCCAAATACTTAAAAATGAATAAATCAACCTATGTAATACTTTAATAATTTACTAAAGTAATACAGTTCTTTATTTATAAATTATAAAGTAGTAATAACATTATAATATTCCCTGCTGAAAAAAAAACTATAGAACCCCTCCCAAAACACAATAGGAAATTTAATGGATTCAAGGGTTATAATGTCAAGTCAAGTCAAGTCACCTTTATTTATATAGCGCTTTTAACAATACAGATTGTGTCAAAGCAACTGAACAGCATTAATTAGGAAAATAGTGTGTCAATAATGCAAAATGACAATAGTAAACACTAATTTTTCAGTTAAAGTCATCGGCATAACAGTGGAAACTAATCCCGTATTTTTTAATAATATTACCAAGGGGCAACATGTATATCGAAAATAGCAGAGGACCTAGGACAGATCCTTATGCACTCCATATTTTACTGGTGATAATTGAGATGACTCCCCATAATGGGAATTATATTGGCTTTAATGTAAACTATAATTGTGCCTGCACACTATTGACAATGTTAAGCTGAAGCTTGACTTTGCAAAATTAATCGCAAATCAAATCGCAATAGCAATATCTGTCAAAAAAAAATCGCAATTAGATATTTTCCCCAAATCGCACAGCCCTAATTTTGATCTAAATTATCTTACTAAATGATTTTACAAAATGGAATTTACTTTTGATCTAGGGATGTTCATTTTAACCGGTTAACCGTTAACCGACCGTTAAGAATTTTGACCGATTAATACAATCAGTTAAACGGTTTAAAAAGTCATTTATTTATTTATTTTCAGTAATTTATCAAAATATTTAAAAAGGTTTGCTGCATGGTTAAAATACACTGTGTATAAAAAATGTGTTTTTTAGAGAGAGAAAAAACATGAGTCGCGTATAATAAGTCGCATTTTATTATTTCATTCAGAAATAGGCCTAATGCCGACGCGAAATGTTTACAAACATTATAATAAACACTGTAAACATAGCTAGGATATTTTAGTTTCCCTCACTCCACAACAAATCCTTTCAATTAACAGTATTTAGAAAAGAGCAAGAATAAAAAATATAAGAAGTTATAGCAATATAAACGACAAGCCAAAACAAATGCATTTAGGCTAAAACGAAACTGAAACCAACATTGGGTCTCTCATTCGACACAAAATCAAATGTTTTCGTATTCGCGATGTATTTGAATGCCAAATTATTATTTATTATGTAGCCTATCACTCGCTTTCCAATATCCACGTAAAGCAAAATGTTTTGCATAACATCACGGCGGTATGGTGTTAACGGCACAGATTTTTCTACATATTTAAACTGAGCAGTGTGTTTTTTTCCGTATGTTTGACTGACTGTATTTTATTATGATAATGAACAGGCTGCACTGTCAAGGTAGCAAAGCTTAACTGTGTGCACGCATGTGGCGCCGGTGCTATCACTTGAATTTTTTCCTTCTAACAGTGGAAGCAACTACTCCTTTTAGTCATAAACAGTGGAAGCAACCACTCCTTTTAGTCATAAAGATAATCAGAATTGTAAATCGTAATTGTTTGCCTTTGTGTACATTCACAATAAAAACAAATCTTTGTGCGTAAAATAAGCTTAAAGAAAAATAGGATGCCGCTTTCTGCCATCTGGTTTCCTTTCGCGCAGCACAAAAACTCTGGATATTATATATATATATATATATATATAGCCTATATTATGCTTTTTTCTGCTCTCAGAAGCGCTGCAGTTGCGTGATGTGATATGAAAACCATGTGAATCCTCATGTTCTGTTGTTTGCTGCTTTTTGGCATGTAAAATTAATCCCCGGGAAACAAATGTTAGTATTTTTAACAGGTCACAGACACTTATCCTTTCTAATTTAATTCAATTCTAATTTAAAATAATCTTGTCGGTTAACGGTTAATAATCAGTTAACGAGCGTCGGTTGTCGGTTAGGAAAAATAATCGAAATGAACATCCCTATTTTGATCAAATTAATCAGTGAAACTGAGCTATCATAATATCACCACCACAATGAGAAATCACATGAAATCCAAACAGCAGTCCACTGAGGAAAGACAGCTGTCCATCACTGCATTCACGACTGCAGGTAAGCGTAGCTGTACCCCGAGTGAGCCGAGAAGAGGGCTTATCTGACTGCGAAATGATCTTGAGACATATGCTTCCTTTAGGCTTCCTTGAGGGAGAGTGGTTTAAGAACAGAAAACACAAAGCGCTGTAAGAAACTGCTTGGCACACCGTTGTCTTTGTGTCTCTGGAATGTCTTTGCGGCACGCGTTCTTATTGTTGTCAGAGCCAACTTTCATGTGGATATTGTTTTTCTCAACATTAACATGATGTGAGACAATATAAGCACGATAAACATAGGCAGACTAGAGTGTGTTTACGTTCTGCACTGTAATTGGCACGGTCTGCTTTATTTTTTCCGTTTGCTCTGCTTGAGCTTGAATGCTTTTGTTCTATATATACAGTATATATATACACTGAACAAAATTATAAACACTTTTGTTTTTGCCCCCATTTGTCCAGCCTGAAATGAAGACGGACTCAGCTTTTGTTTTATCCAGCTGTATTTACACCAGGTACAAAGATATAACACCAACATGTCAGAAAAAAAAAACAGAATCAGAGTTGGAAAAAGGATCACCCCCTTGTGTGAGTATTTTGTTGAACCACCTTTTGCTTTAATTAAAGGGGGGTGAATGATTCTTTTCTATACCCACTGTCGTTTCCTTGAAGTTTCCTTGAGGGAGAGTGGTTTAAGAACAGAAAACACAAAGCGCTGTAAGAAACTGCTTGGCACACCGTTGTCTTTGTGTCTCTGGAATGTCTTTGCGGCACGCGTTCTTATTGTTGTCAGAGCCAACTTTCATGTGGATATTGTTTTTCTCAACATTAACATGATGTGAGACAATATAAGCACGATAAACATAGGCAGACTAGAGTGTGTTTACGTTCTGCACTGTAATTGGCACGGTCTGCTTTATTTTTTCCGTTTGCTCTGCTTGAGCTTGAATGCTTTTGTTCTATATATACAGTATATATATACACTGAACAAAATTATAAACACTTTTGTTTTTGCCCCCATTTTTCATGAGCTGAACTCAAAGATCTAAGACTTTTTCTATGTACACAAAAGGCCTATTTCTCTCAAATATTGTTCACA
>NW_015546133.1:814642-816769 GCF_001515605.1 Sinocyclocheilus anshuiensis | reverse complement strand
TTTTTTTTGTAAAATCCAATGGTTTCGATTTTTATTTTTTAGTGTTTTATGTATAATTTATTTAGACAAAATAGCATAGGATTTTAATATTGATAAATAATACTGACTTTTCCTTTTGGATTTAATTGTAATATCGTGCAGCCCTTCTGTGAAACTGAATGTTGTTAGCCTAGTTTTAAAGAACTAAGACTTGAAATATGCCATCCGTGTCTTACAAACTAAACGAAAAACATTCCACATGTGTTGAAGACCAGAATTCCATTTCTAGCCCTATATGGTGTAAAGCATACACGGAGTTGATCCATGCACCCTCTTCAAATACCTCCACCTCTGCCAAGCCCCCTCTCACAAACAGCCTTGGCCCTCCTTCCTTCATTAATACATCCCAGAACAGCTGGGAAGCACAAAAGAGAGGAAAACGTCCAGGTTGATCTCCAAGAACCTGAAGGAATCTGATCTGGACGGATCTCTTGCTGTCAGCCACAAGATTTATAACCTGAAAGGAACTGGTCAGAGACTAATGGTTCGCCAGTGCCGATTCCGCACAGAATCAGCAGATTGCAAGTAGCGGCTACTTTAGATGAAGCGTTGAAGCGTCTGATGTAGATCACTGTCTAGGCATTTCCTGTGCTCTTCACTAGGGCTGGGTATCGAGTTCGATACTTTTTAGGCACCGACCGAATTGCCTCGATACCATCGAGTATCGAAAAACGTCTCGTCGTTCAGTACCAAATTTCGATACCTAAGGGGTTAATCTCGTCAGCGTCAGTGAGCCAATAAGCCTGCAGCACTAGCCGGTGTGTTCGACTAGAAGTGGTGCGGCGCAGATTGATCAGTGTTTGACATCCGCAAGAGCGATTAGAAAGCACACGGAGCAGTCTGCTCTCTATAGCGCTCATGGTACTGTAATACACTGATCGGTCTGCACAGTCGGTTCGCGCCAAGTCGAACACACCTACTAGTTCACACCTACACTAGCTACACTTGGAGATGTGGCGCACACGTGAGGCTGTAGTGTGAATGCGTCCCAGCCCCCATAGATGTAAGGCTACATTTACACTGCTGCGTTTATGTTTTAAAATGAAAACGATCCTCGTCATGCTGGCGTTTCCACTGCGTTTCAAGCTGGCTTTCCACTATCTCCGACAAATGACAAGCGACAGACCGGTCATTCAGTCATTCATTTCCAATGGAGAGTAGCGTGGGAGCTGTGTGGAGTTCCGATCATATGCAGATGTCCATTCACGTTACACGACCGAAAGCGCGTGTTATGTGACCATTCATGCAAACTGTAGCATCATGCTACATAAGACAATAAATAAGATTTATATTCCGCTTTTAAGTAACAGAGCTACTGCACGCGATTTTCAGTGCTGGAAATCCATTTATCCTTTGTTGAAACTTCTGCGTCGTCGAGGAGAGCGCAGGTCACGGTTGCTTAGCAACAGCAGACGCCACGAAAGCGCAAGCTCTCAAGCACTTTGGAAAGAAGGAGAAAGCGGCACGACTGGCGTTTCCCCACGTGTTTTTAGGCGCGACATGTGAACGGCCCCAAAGTCCATCCAGTGTAGACAGCATTACTGATTATAATGGGTTCATTGTATTTTGTTGCGTCATGCCGCGCCGCGCCGCTCGTGTCCGGAGTAGACACAGTGAGAGCCACGCAGATGCACGTGAACACTGAATTCTGTTCACTTCTCCGTCTATTTGTGCCTGAAATACTGTGTTCTGCAAGTATCCTTGTAAATGCAGGATACCATCGAGTATCGAAAAACGTCTCGTCGTTCGGTACCAAATTTCGATACCTAAGGGGTTAATCTCATCAGCGTCAGTGAGCCAATAAGCCTACAGCACTAGCCGGTGTGTTCGACTGGAAGAGGTGCGGCGCAGATCGAGTGTTTGTTTGACATCCGCGAGAGCGATTCGAAAGCGCACGGAGCAGTCTGCTCTCTTAGCTCTCGTGGTACTGTAATACACCGATCGATCTGCACAGTCGGTCCGCGTCCAGTCGAACACACCTACTAGTTTACCCCGGTTACACTCAGAGATGCGCACACGTGAGGCTGTAGTGTGAATGCGTCCCAGCCCCCTTAGATGTAAGGCTACATTTACACTGGTGCGTTTATG
>NW_015546133.1:812620-813494 GCF_001515605.1 Sinocyclocheilus anshuiensis | reverse complement strand
TTAGCTCACGCACAGAAATGGTGTCTACACCGGACGCGACAGCTGTAGAGGGATACCCATTTTAAATACATTTAGTAGCAGAGCTACTGCACGCGATTTTCAGTGCTGGAAATCCATTTATCCTTTGTTGAAACTTCATCGTGGAGAGCGCAGGTCACGATTGCTTAGCAACGGCAGACGCCACAAAAGCGCAAGCTCCCGAGTGCTTTGGAAAGAAGGAGAAAGCGGCGTGACTGGCGTTTTCCCACGCGTTTTAGGCGCGACATGTGAATGGCCCCAAAGTCTGTCTACACTGGACGCGACAAAGCGACCGTTGCCAATCATTTGAACTTTGTGTCAGTACGTCATAAAGAGAACGCGGCATCAGTTTACTTTCGGGGATTTGTCATGTTGTGCTGCATCCAGTGTAGACAGCATTACTGATTATAATGGGTTCATTGTATTTTGTCGCGCCGCGCTGCTCGTGTCCAGTGTAGACAGCATTACTGATTATAATGGGTTCATTGTATTTTGTCGCGCTGCGCTGCTCGTGTCCAGTGTAGACAGCATTACTGATTATAATGGGTTCATTGTATTTTGTTGCGTCATGCCGCGCCGCGCCGCTCGTGTCCGGAGTAGACACAGTGAGAGCCACGCAGATGCACGTGAACACTGAATTCTGTTCACTTCTCCGTCTATTTGTGCCTGAAATACTGTGTTCTGCAAGTATCCTTGTAAATGCAGTTGCTTATGGCTTAGGTGAAGGGAAACAATTGAGAAAGAAAATGGATGTGTGTAACAGTAGCCTATATTGGTTTACAGCAGTTTAATGTTCCTGAGGCTTTCTGTGTTATGAATGTTAATCAAACAACAAAACACAAAGAAAAATCACTTT
>NW_015546133.1:811144-812584 GCF_001515605.1 Sinocyclocheilus anshuiensis | reverse complement strand
GAATGCGTCCCAGCCCCCTTAGATGTAAGGCTACATTTACACTGGTGCGTTTATGTTTTAAAATGAAAACGATTCTCGTCATACTGGCGTTTCCACTGCGTTTCAAGCCGGCTTTCCACTATCTCCGACAACCGACAAACCATTCAGTCATTCATTTCCAATGGAGAGTAGCGTGGGAGCTGTGTGGAGTTCCGATCATATGCAGATGTCCATTCACGTTACACGACCGAAAGCGCGTGTTATGTGACCATTCAGGTTTACAGCAGTTTAATGTTCCTGAGGCTTTCTGTGTTATGAATGTTAATCAAACAACAAAACACAAAGAAAAATCACTTTTGTAGCTTTAACACAGATTTATTAAATGTAATTTATACAGTGAAGACTATGCAGTGTCATTTTACATTTGATTATTCAATTTCTGTACCTGAATACTGTTAGACTTACCTGAAAAATATAAAGCACGGCTTATTTAATTTGTATCTTTGTTCTGTTATATTTATCTATGCTTTTTTAATGCTGATTTACTCACCTACAAAATCACCCCAATCATTGATTATTTTTTTTTCCCAAATAAACTATTCAAGTCATGTGGTGATTTTTTTTTTTCATATCGCAATATATATCGCAGAAAAATAAAATATCGCAATGTAAGTTTTTTCCAATATCGTGCAGCCCTAGTTTACACACATTTTCAACTAAAAGAAAACCTTGAGATATAACGTAACATTGTTGTAGAACATTGTTGTGTATAATGCCTAATCATAAGCTTGTTCAGAAATGGTGACAAAAGCTTGATTATTAAAATATAATGTCTTTCTCATTAAGCGTAATTTAAATAAACAATTATTTGAATAAAAATAAAACCAAAGTTTTTTTTTTTTTAGATAATGTAATCTTGTTAAAATTGATTTCATAAAACTGGTATCGAAAAAAGTATAGTTCAGGAACCGGTATCGAAGTCGAGGTATCGGTATCGATATCGAACATTTTTGAATGATACCCAGCCCTGCTCTTCACATGGCTGAAGTTGTGACTTTGAAATTATGTGACAAAGGAAATGTTTGACTGACTTGAGAAACTGCCAGCAGGGGGGAAAACGCTAACTCAACTAGCACAAAACCCAAAAATAAGACAATACGCTTCATTTTTATTTATGTTAGTGTTCCCTACTCTAAACAGCAATGGATCCTCTACAAATCTGCCGTTCAAGCCAGTGTGAGTTGGAGTCCATGTCTAATTTGTGACTCAGAAGACGGGGAGGAGGGAACGGTCTGGGCTAAAACGAAATGGTTGCGATGAATAGTTTCCATATGATGAGCTCACCGACCAAAGCATGCTGAATTGAGCCATACCAGTCCTCTCTGTGACACTTCTCTCTCTCTCTCTCTCTCTCTCTCTCTCTCTCTCTCTCTCTCTCTCTCTCTCTCTCTCTCTCTCTCT
>NW_015546133.1:810759-811097 GCF_001515605.1 Sinocyclocheilus anshuiensis | reverse complement strand
GAACATTGTTGTGTATAATGCCTAATCATAAGCTTGTTCAGAAATGGTGACAAAAACTTGATTTTTAAAAAAATAACGTCTTTCTCGTTAAATGTAATTTAAATAAACAAATATTTGAATATTTATTTTTTATGAGCCCAAATATTCAAATACAATATTTTTGAAAAATGCCCATCCCAATTCCCTAATATATGATAGTGGGGTCCCTAGGTATGTCTAGATTTGGCTATTTCTTAATTTAAATTATTTTTAAAGCTAAGTTTCACAAGTTGTAGGAAATGTTTTTAGTATGTATATCATATGTTTAGTATCCAAAGCTTAAAAAAAAAAATAAAATA
>NW_015546133.1:796292-810582 GCF_001515605.1 Sinocyclocheilus anshuiensis | reverse complement strand
TCTCTCTCTCTCTCTCTCTCTCTTCCTCCCCGCTTACCCGTCTCAAAGTGTTCTCCTTTTCCAGAATTAGAAAAACTCCAGCTAAGGGATTCTCCTTTCGCTTTTGCCTATTGTGGTTTGCCTAATGAAATGATTTTGATCCTTTGAAATGAGCGATGAGAAGAGTGGGTGTTTGATTCAATTCTTCTGAAGGGGCATGATGAGTTTCAGCATGGCTTGAAATGTCACAACCTTACGTGTTTGTGGGAGGAGACAGGAAATAGCAGACATACCTGGGCGTTGTATATGCTTCACATTACAACATGTCAGTCAGCAAACTGGACTCCTGTCTTATATCTTCATCATCCTGTTATCTTCTTAACTAGATGTATAATATGTTAAACATATATGGAAATTCATGAAAATTTGGCCTTAACTTCCATTTAAGTTGATTTTGAAATTGTTGTTCAAGCATTGACATTGAAATTAAAGTAGACTGTAGCCTATTTATTTTCTTAAAGGGATATTTCACCCAAAAATTTTAATTCTGTCATTATTCACTGACCTTCAAGTTGATCCAAACTTGTATGAGTTTCATCTGTTGAACACAAAAGAAGATCATTTGAAGAATGTTGGTAATCAAACAGTTGCTGGTAGCCATTGACGTCTATAGTATAGTGGAAAAATACTATGGAATTAATGGCTACCAGCAACTGTTTGGTTACCAACATTCTTCAAAATATCTTCTATTTCTTTACAACAGGAAGATCATTTCAAAAGAGGCGTAAGTTATTACATTTAAATGAAAGATTATGAACACATACTGAGAAATCTTACTCAATTAGAACACAGGTATTAAGTATATTTATTGAACATGTATTAAGAAAGTAACTTAAAGCTTGACAGATAAACCTATGTTTGACCAGTTAATTCATAGATGTTTTTAAATGACAATAAATGTCATTTTTCAAATTGTTGTAAAATTTGGCCAAAGTTTGGTCTAAAACATTTTAGCAATTTGCATATTGTCAACAAAAAATGTTTAAAAAATAAGACAATAATATTATAAATAATATAATAAAAAACTAAATTTTACTGAGAATGGTCTAAAATCAAAAAATTATGGTGAAATATTTACTAAGTTAAAGAACTTTATTGTTAAAAGTAAAAGAAAAGAGTTCAGTGACTTTCCATGTGCAATTCTGTACTAGTTAACATTTTTATTATATGTTGCTTGTGTGCAATGTATAATACTTTGTGTTACATCATCCGTGTTTCAAGTTGTTTTGCAGATCGGATATCCGTATCGGCACCCAAATTTTGCATCTGTGCTTCTCTAGTAGTCAATGTCATCTAAGTTGACTGTGGGTCTGCTCTCAAATTGTGACTCAAAGAGGAACTGACCCATTTTGTGGCTGTTTTTCATTCTTGATGTCTGGATGGGAACTCAGAGCGGCTAATGATAGTAGAAGAACAGAAGACTGAAGCAAACTAAATGCTAGGTTACAGTAGGGTTGTGACAGTGAGGAAATTTTCCCACCGGTTAATCGATGTGTGACAATACCGGTATCACTGTAGCGTATATATAAAACATAGAACTTTTATTAACAAAACAAATAAAAATACACCATGCTATAGGGAAAGCTATGCCTAATATAAAATAACAAATAACTTTATATAATAACATAAAGTTTAATAGGTATACACAACTGGAAACAAGTAAACATGTATAATATATAACCAAATAAATAAGAAACGTAGAACGTTTATTAGCAAAACGAGTAAGAAAGCTTGGAGGCACGACATACACCTTGATGTCAAATAAAATAAATAAATGACACAAAGTTTAAATAAAGTAAAATTCAGCAAACAATGTGGAACCAATTAAATAAGAAACGAATTTTTAAAAAAAAACTTCCAAAATCACCTTAGATAAACGGCAAAAGTCAGCAGGCTTTTCAAAATCCAAAATACTGCCAAACAGGCGCTTTTGCATCTAGTTTCGAAACTAAATCATCCGCCATCATCTTGTCTGTCTCCCCTCACTCTTCTTGTCAGTCAGCTCGACTCTCTCCTCACTGGAGAAATTAATTCTGATCTGTGTGATGCGACTGTTGTTCGGCACGCTGTATTGAGCAGCCGCGTTCAGTTTTTAACTGTAGTGTCTGTTCTTTTGCTGAACTAAATTATTTTTATTACTATAAAAAAAGCAAAACGACGGTGGGGGTCGGTGACGCGGTGGGCAAGTGACGTAACCGGTGTTGCGGCTTAACACCGGTATCACCGTCAACACCATCTATCGCGGCAAGCCTAGGTTACAGCTGTGTTTGTCTCTGTGGCTTTAAAACACACTGAAGCTACTGAAGCTCAGGCCAATCAAAAGCTTTTACAGTGTTTGGGGTGAATTATTTACTACTAAAACTATTTTAACTTCTTGTTTTTAGCTGCACTGTCTAAAAATATAACACTTGTACATCCGTTTTGATGTCTGTTTTTGGATCAGAAGGTACCTTTTAAATGTTCTACAATGTTATTTGACCTGTTTCAGTTACATTTCCTGTCACATATGTCAGTCTGGCCCACTCACTAGCCTGTTAGCTCAGATACAGTTTTAGACTTGGCGCCTCACTGATGTGCGGTTTATGATCTAATTCAGTACAAGCTTTCACTCAACCAGATTTTTCCTGAAAGGTATAAACCTGAACTCAGATGTGGAGTTGTACTTTTAAATCATCGCTTAACGCAACCCCAGAATGGTTTTTGGCCAGAGTTAGCTCTTAATAACTGTGCTTTTCAACTCTTTGATCGTATAACTGCAGGCTCAAGACGTAATCTTTCAGCTGTGTAACTCCAGTATCAATGTTTACATAGTCTGTCTTTGTACGTTTGTAAGTCTGTTAGCATAAACGTGCCTTTCTGTGTGTGTGCTCACATGCTGGTTAACAGCGCGTGCTTCACGTCCTTGCATGGACAAGAGAAACTAACTGGATATGAATTGTCCAGAGCGTTTACACTCACACAGGCGAAGAGAGGGAGCCGCTAGCAGTGGAAGAGAGAGCGTGGAATATTATTTCCTGTGTTTCCTGCGCTGGTTTCCGCAGTCCGCCCCTCTGCTGCTTCATTTGTGTGTCAGAGCGCTGCTGAGTGATGTGATAAGAGTCACCACAGATAGCTCTCTTACAGCTCTCCTTTCTTCATTGTCCTGCTTTTAAATTTTTTTCCCACTTTCTTGCTTTCTTGTTAATTTCCTGTTGTCTTGCCCTGTTTTAGCTTCCTTTCTTTCCAACTTTCCAACTCCTGTTTTTCTCGGTTTCTTCCTTACACTATTCCTTCTTTCTTTCCTTTTTTTCCCAGATTCCTCCTTTTTTCATGTTTTTTCCTTTAAAGCTTACTTTCTGTTCAATCTTCCTGTCTTTCCTAGTTTCTTTCTTTCTTTCCTACTTTTACCATTCTGTCCCATTTTCTTCCTATTCTGCTTCATTCTGCACTTTCTTTTCCTTCCTTTGCTTCCTTTTCACTTTCTTCCTTTTTCTGTTTTTCCCTCTTCTTTTTCAGATTATTTTCCAACTTTCTTTCTGTCTTTCCCAGGTTTCTTCCTGTTACTCTTCCTTTCTTTGCTGTTCTTTCTTTCTTTCTTTCCTTGCCTCTTTCCTTTCTTTCCGCTTCCATTTTTCCTGCTAGCTTTCTTTCTTTCCCCATTTTTCCTTTTCTGCTTCCTTTTTTCCCATTTTCCCCACTACTCATTCTTTCCTCTTCCTTTATAGCTTTCTGTTTTTCCCAGTTTCTTCCTGTCTTGCTTTTATGCCGCTTTCTTTCCTGCTTTGTTTGTCACTTTCCTTGCCTTGCCTTGCCTTGCATGCATTCTTTCTTTTTCCCCTCCTTCCTTCCTTGAAATGTGCAGTTTGGCCCGAAATAAAGAACATTCTGGAATTCCCAATGGGAAGCTCAGGACTCAAGGTCCAATTTTATTTTGTTTATTTGAGGAGGGGGGGCTTCCTGTTTATTTGTCTTTAACCCCTTCAGTTTTGACTAAGCCACCATTTGACTGTGTGTGTGGTCTGGTCTGTTCCGGCAGGACATTGTGAGTAGTTCCAGCAGCTACCCTAAGTTTAGCCACACTACTGGCTTTATTATTTACCCAGAGACTTCCTACTGTAGTGCACAAACCCAGGCCTTCAACAAACACTTCATTATTGAAGACAAAAGCTTACAGCTAATTACTGTGAGGATGAGCACGAGCACAAGCTGCATTGCCTTCGTTTATTTATAGCACACTCTCAGCAGTTGCGTTCAGTGGTTTAATAGTAATTCATTCACATGTGCTCTCAGTAGCAGCACTAATGCACAGGCTCTGATCTGATCACAGTGTTGTTATTGTAACTTTAGGGTGACCGTCGACTGTAAGTGTGAGTTTTGCTGCGGTTTTGAAAAGGAAATAGGAAGGCCTGAGAACGGATCTCGGACTCAAACAGAGGGGGGTGGGGGGGTACATGATCTGGAGGAAAGGGCCAGTTAACGGCTGTTTATATTTAACTGGCTGGAGACAGACAGCTGAGAGCGGGATCACTAGCCTGACTGGAGACAGTTTACCACCAAACACTGCAGCAAAAAATTGTGCCTTGATTTAAACTGTGCCTTGATCACCCAATAACGAAACTTCTGTCATTATTTCCAAACATGTATGCATGTATTCAAACATTTAGTTTTAACATGAACTAAAAAACTTCATGATGCATATTTGTCAGTCATACATAAATTAAACAAGCAAGATATTAGACTGTTTTAACATGAACTATTATGTTAAAAATGTATAATCTAAATGGATGAAAATTTTAAATGCAGTGATTGTGTGTGTGTGGATTTCTTATTTTATTTTTTAAAATAAGTATTCATGTGATAATTATGATACACTACTGACTCTAAATATGCTGACGTGTGTTTATTTCTTGCAGGGATGATCACGGGTTCAGTCCGTTGCACTGGGCGTGCCGTGAGGGCCGTTCAGGTGTCGTGGATATGCTCATCATGAGAGGGGCGCGCATCAATGTCATGAACCGCGGCGACGACACACCCCTGCACCTGGCTGCGAGCCACGGCCACCGTGACATTCTGGCCAAGGTGCAAACTGATTGTAGTGGATAAACGCTCACAAACACACACACACGCCTGCACCTGAACAACCACAGTGACCACAACGGTCACAGAAAGGTGTAAACAAACACACAGCTGCTAACAGCAGTTATAAATACCCACACATATAGGCCTGTCACGATAACAACTTTTTGTTGTGCGATATATTGCCCCAGAAGGAATTGTGATAAGCGATATTATTGTCATTTTAAAGACCATTTTATGCCACTGAATATATAATCATAATGTAATTGCATAATAATGCAAGAAGGGCCTACACACTTCCAAATGACAACAAACTTTTAATTTTTAAGAATATTTTGATCATGGAAATTAAGTATCAAAATATTAGATACCTTCAAAAACTTGAATAAATAGTAAATAAACATTTTCTAACAAAAAGTGCAAAGTAACAAGTACAAAAAAAAAGAAAAATGCACAAAGAACTTGTATGGAGATTTTTCCATCTACAGATTTTTCCCTGACCTTCTTTTTTCTGTAAATTAAGGGTGCACACTATTGCTGAAAAAAACAGTCACTACTTAGCAGTCAGATCCCTAAACAAGACCATATCTGCAGATGAAACTTTTTTTGTTGAAGCATTTTTTAAATTTGAACTAGCACTTCATGATTACACCACGTTATGTATGAGAAGCTGCAAAAGACACAGGCGCAAGTGGAATGTAAAAAACACGGTGACAATCATTTTTAAGTAAATATAATGGCCGATATATTGCGTCACCAAAAATGATTGAGGTCATGTACATATATTGCGCGATAAGTCGATATATTGATTATTGCGACAGGCCTACACACATACAAACTTTAAACACTTAAAAAGGAATACGGAACTGACAATTTCCATTTTATGCCTTTTAGTTCCATAAAAAGCATTTTGAATGAATCTTTTTGTATTTGCTGTTTTGGGTACTGAATCATATTGTTTGTGTTGTCTAGCTGATCCAGTGTAAAGCAGATACCAATGCAGCAAACGAGCACGGCAACACCCCTCTCCATTACGCCTGCTTCTGGGCCCACGACCTGGTGGCAGAGGTTAGTTTGAAGCTCCCTCTGCTGGGATAAATGAGAAACTCTCGATTGTTTGGATGTTGTTTTCCATGCAGTTATAATGAATGGGGACTAGAGCTTTCAAACACTATAACATTATCATAAAAGTGGTTCACATGGTTCTTGTGCACTATATTTTTCTGTAGTCTTCTGAATCCATATGATAATATAGTGTGGGGAAAATACATAAATTGATTTAAGTGAAAGAAAGATATTTTTTTCAAATTTTTAAGTTCTTTACCATAAACACAAAATTGGATTTTGGTCTGTTCCTCACATAAAGCTTTAGTACGTTTTCAGAAGACTTGGAATATAGCACACAAATATAGCATCATATTAACCACTTCCGTGTAATTTTTATTGACATAATTTCTGAAGCACAGTAGTTCCAGTTCATTTTTATTGTATCTAAAACTGTGTTGTTATTATTAACTAAGAATAAAACTATTAAAATCACTTTTGTCAATTGAAAGAAAGCTGAAATAAAGTACAATACAAATATTAGATGAAAAAATAAATGATGGAAATATTAAAGGGAAATAAAAAAAAGAATACAAATTACACATGCAAACAAACGTACTAAATCTTATTACTAGAATTAAAATGGAAACTAAATATATAAAAATAATAGCTAATTCAAAAAGTATAACATAAATAGTACAATGGTATATACTAGGGTTGTGCGATATGGACAAAAAAAACCTATCTCGATTTCTTTGATCAATTTTGCGATTTCGATTTTAAAAAATCGTGCTGTAAAGCGATTTAGAAATCGCGCAAGCTCAAATCGCGATTTTATGACGATTTCGATTAATCGCACAGCCCTAGTATATACATAATACTAAAATAACACTGATCGGAAAGGACAAACACTACATTACCTTTTTTCCTTTAACATTTGAGCAGAATTACCTTTGAAATGTTTAAACATTGACATTCAGTGCTATTCAAAAAATAACAATGCCATTTTAATCATAGCAAATATGTTATCGTTCATATTCTCTCCAGGATCTGGTCAATAATGGTGCTCAGGTGTGCATCTGCAACAAGTATGGAGAAACTCCACTAGACAAGGCCAAACCACCGCTTGCCGCACATCTGAAAGGTAAACTGTTTCTTTAATAATGTAGCAAATGTAATGTAAGCTGTAGATTTGTTGGAAGGGCTGTTTGCTAACATTGCCTCAAAGATTTCTTTCTGTTATAATATGTTCCATCAGCCCTAATAATTCTGTTGTGTTTATGAATCAGAGCTGGGGGAAAAACAGGGACAAAGCCTGACCAAAGTTCCTTTCAAGGACACTTTCTGGAAGGGAACCACTCGAACGCGACCACGTAAGCACCCTCAGAACATCTGATTCTCATTTACATTCATAACGTAGATGCTTTGGCAAACAAGCATTTTAATGTCATTCAGCGTAACGGTGTATAGATTGCCTTATGAAATTATATGAATTGTCCACAACTGAGGTTTGATTATTGTATATTTTTTCCCATGATGCCTGCAGGTAATGGCACACTAAATAAACATGCTGGCATAGATTATAAGCAGCTTTCCATGCTGGCCAAGATCAACGAGAACCACTCTGGGGAGGTAAGCTCATGTACCAAACCAAACCACAATAAGTACCCATTTATTCCCAGTGTTTATGGCAACACTGATGTCTCTGCTCTCTCTCTGGCAGCTGTGGCAGGGCCGCTGGCAGGGCACAGAGATTGTGGTCAAGATGCTGCATGTACGGGACTGGACTACAAGAAAGAGCCGTGACTTTAATGAGGAGTACCCTAAACTAAGGTGATGAACCGCCAGTCCAGTGTGCCCACATTACACATTAAAGAGACAGTTTGCACAAAAATTAATATTGTCATCAGGTACTCACCTCATGTCGTTCCAAATCAGGGTAAATATAGTTAACTAAATCCCTAAAAAAAACATTTTTGTTAACTGAAATAAAATATAAAAGAAATGTTCTTTTAATTATTTATTTTTAACTTGATGTACTGAAATATCTAAAACTGAAAACATAAAAAAATAGACAAAAAAAATAATAAAAATGACTAAATTACTAAAACTTGAACTAAAATTTAAATGAAAACTAAAAATATAAAGAAAAAAACATTCAAAATAGTAATAAAAACTATAATAGTAGTTTTATGTAATTTTATTGATACTAAAATAACACTGTTCCAAATCTGTATTGCTTACTATCTTCTGAAGGCCCTAGTCACACTTGAATGGAGCCAGAGCATAAAAAGCAACAAAAAAATCCATGACTCGTGCACTGAAGTCATATGATAGCTTTGTGTGACAAACATAACACAATTTAAGTTGCCATTCACTGCTAATTTGCTGCAACTGGATCATTAAAAATCATTCAGGCTGATTTTGAACGGAATCAACTGATTTCAGACTCAAGATTAGACTCAAAAGAGTGATTAGTTCACAAAGTTGGCTGATTTGGAACTAGAATTGTAAGAATATCAGATTTTCACGACACGATTATCATGGACTAAAGAATTTGTGATAATATATTGCGATCTATTCCCGCTAAAATGTCATTTAAAAAAGGGGAAAATCTTGGTGAAGTTTTTAATCTGTGAAATGTCTCCATCATGTTTGTGGTCTGTTGTTTCTGTGTGTTCATGTGTCCCTCTCCACCTTGGTGTTTCCCCTGTTGTAGAATCTTCTCCCACCCAAACGTGTTGCCCATGTTGGGGGCGTGTCAGTCTCCACCTGCCCCTCATCCAATCATAATTACACACTGGATGCCCTATGGCTCCCTTTACAATGTGCTTCACGAGGGGACCAGTGAGTAAAACACATGTCTCACACAGACCATTTGGTGTTTGTTAGCTTCATTTGAATGTTATTGAATGTTAGAAATATGCTTAATTGCTCTTTCAATTCTGGACATGACATAAAAGAGGAAGTCTTTTTTTCTGACTCATCATGAAGTTAAACCTAATTCTTAAATTTAACTTGAATTTAAGTTAAACCCACTCAATCCTTCTCCTGTATCTTCCTCGTTCTTTTGTCCATCTAGACTTTGTTGTGGATCAGACGCAAGCAGTGAAGTTTGCTTTGGATATAGCGTGTGGAATGGCTTTCCTGCACACACTGGAGCCCATGATCCCTCGGCATTATCTCAACAGCAAGAGCATCATGGTGAGGAACTTAAAGCAGACATTTCCTGTTAATCTTGGTTTCTACAACTTTGGGTTTTTTCCAGAGTGTCTATTCCTGTTCTACAAGAGAGCATGAAGATGTGTAGTTACGAGCATAGCTCTAGATTCATTTCCACAGACTTTAGATACTCAGGGTTAACCGGTGATTGCAAAATACAAGTTCAAGGTTTGTTTATTTGCTGTCATGGTATGTGAAACTGATTCAGTGGAACTTGCCCTCCATAAATTTAGTCTCAGTGGATAGACCACTGTGAACAGGAACTGCCACAAACAGTCTCAGTTCTCTGTGAAGTTTCTGTGCATCCCGTCACTAGTTCAGAGTTTCACATTGTGGAGTAATGCAGTGAAAGTACATTCTTTGGTAGTGTTTTTTTTATTGCCTCTTAAAAGTTTTGGAGTAACAGACATCAATGGTCTGTAATGTCCAATGGAAAAGTCAAAATGTAAAGGTCACGATCAGTTTAAAGCACAATGGTCAAGTAAAGCCAAGCCCCAACCAAACGACTTCTCAAAATGCTAATAGCTGTACTGGTCACATTACATTACACACCAGCAAAAACCTGAGCTTGTCCTAACTGACTGTTTCATGCTAACATCCTAATGAATCCGTTCTCATTGATTCATTGACATCAGATTGATGAAGACATGACAGCCAGGATAAGCATGGCAGATGTGAAGTTCTCCTTCCAGTGTCCCGGCAGGATGTACTCTCCCGCATGGGTGGCACCTGAAGGTACTGTTCCTTTCCTTCACTCTCTGAATTCGTAATTTCAAACTTCAAGAAGATTTTACATTATCCACTTTATTTGTCTAAGGTATGATCACATTAGTGAAATTTCTATGAATTTTCTCAGGCAAAAAAAGTTTCATTGTCTATTGTCAGTTGTGTAGCAATCAGTCGTGAAGCACAGCTCACACAAAAGTCACATTCAAACCAAGCAGCTTTCTGTCGGTCAACGCTGCAATTCTGTATGACCAGCTTGAACCCATTGTGAAATTTTGCCCAAAATTTACAAACGCGTGGATTCCTTTTGAAATGACTGGATTTTACCTGTGGAAATTTGCAGAACAGAGGTAAATGTGACTGCACCTTAAACAGGACATTTTGATTCACTGATAGCTTAACATCTCGCTTCACGTCTCGTCTCAGCCCTGCAGAAGAAGCCAGAGGAGATTAACCGGCGCTCTGCAGATATGTGGAGTTTCGCTGTGTTGCTCTGGGAGCTCGTCACCAGAGAGGTGCCCTTCGCTGACCTCTCAAACATGGAGATTGGCATGAAGGTGAGACGATTCTATGACTTTGGAAAGCAAGAGCCGAACCAAAAAGTTTTGGGGTGCTTGGGGCAAAAATAAACAAAAATGCTCCCCAAATTGAAGATACAGTGGCAAAAAATGCCCCCGCAAAGTTAAACTAAAATTATTACGGCCGTCACCATTCTTGTGAGAGTGCTGAACTCAGTGAACTTGCAATGAACTCATTAAGCACTTCAGTCATGGGGAATATTCTTTGCTCGCTTTCTGAATAAAATTTATTCCCAAATTCGTTACTAAGATAACCAGTGTGAAGAGGTATATAATGAATTCTGTTAACCAACATTACTAATCATTATTACAATATCAAGGGCAGTAATTGACAATGATTTTTGTTATAATATTCCAACCTTTCACTGTTGCTATTCTGATTGGTTGATTGATTTAATTAATTTATTTAAATATTTGACAAAAGTTCAAATGCACCAGGAAATCACTTGTAAGTGGCAACTGTTGACTCTTAAAGGAATAGTTCGCCCAAAATGAAAATTTGCTGAAAATTTACTCTCCTTCAGGCCATTCAAAATGTTGATAAGTTTGTTTCTTCATTTGGAATAGAAATTTAACATTACATCACTTGCTCACCAGTGGTTCCTCAGCAGTGAATTCACAGCAGGAAAATTCATTTCTGACCCTGGCTATCCCTTCTCTCTTCATTAGGTGGCACTAGAGGGACTGCGGCCCACCATCCCGCCGGGCATTTCGCCCCACATCTGCAAGCTAATGAAAATCTGCATGAACGAGGACCCTGCCAAGAGGCCCAAATTTGACATGATTGTGCCCATCCTTGAGAAGATGCAAGACAAATGAAACGGCCCTGCTGGACGACCCCCGCAAACACTGAGTTCACAGTATTGCCTTAAAATTCACCACTCACCAAAGTGCTCTATGCCACTGTAGCCCTCTGCTAAAGAAAAATGCTTTGTGGAAACGCTGTTGAACATTTTTAAAAGCCATGTTCTCATTATCGCCTATATTCTTATATGCAATCATTGAATAATGACATGTGTTTGTGCATATAAATGTTCATCAGTCCTTTTCTATAGCCATTAAACAGGAAGTGGTGGCCGCAACAGTCCTTGGACGCAGTGAATGTACAGTAAAATTAGTTTTCAAATCCACTCCCACATTTTATGCATCCTTTTGCTCATTTCACTCCGTTAAAAAGACATCACAGGTCATTTCATCAGCTTAAAATCAAAATAATTTGCAAATGTGTATACAACAGCCATTGTTAGTATTTAAAGCATCGTGCCATTGTCTTTCACTGTGCGTTTTCTTTGGATTGTCCCTGAAAATAAAAGTCGATAGGCTGAGTTTGCCTGAGATTTGTTTAAAAAAAAAAAAACGCTACAATAATGCAATGGCTAATGCCAGTTTTATGCCTTATGCAAAAAATTAACCAAAATATGAAGTGCCCATAATATCATGATTGTACTGTCTCTCTCATAGCAGGGAGATACATATTATAAAAACATGTGATGTTAGATTAAGGTACCATATGTTCAAAGGAAGAGCCATTTACACACGTCACATCAAATGCGAGAACTCGCTTGCCACATGCATGATGAGTCATGTCTCTTCTCCTTGCTCCAGAAATCTACATATTGACTTGATCCATACAAATGCATGATTGCTACGTCCTCTGTTGTTACTAACACTCCTCCTGCTCCTGTATTCTAATTTACATTACATGTTAAGCATGTTACATCTGAGAGATTTTTTATACTGTATACAAATATTAGTGTTTTTTCATGGGCGTTACATTAGGGAGCCCATGAGTGCCTTTATTTTTTTGCTTTTCTAAACACTACATCTATTTCCTTCTTTATTTTGCTTTTACTGTGTTCCTCTTTTCAGCTAGCCATTGTATAATAGGAAACCAAGAGACGAAAACAAGCATACTTGACATGCATAAATGTATCCTTTTTTATTTCAGTGTTTCTTTTTACGTTTTGAAAAGCAAACAGCGATGATAATGAAAAACAGACTGATTATCTAACTTATGCTCACTGTTTTCTGACCCTGTGAGGTTTTTAATGAAACTTTATGTGGCTTTTCTTTATTCTTTATTTTGGAGATTTGGGCTGTTTATATTTTATTCATGATAACTAAAGTTTACTAAAGGAAAATAAGAACAAATAAAATGTTTTGGCCATGCTAAATGCTTCAATCTGTGTCGGTCATAAAATTAATTATTGGGTTGTTGACATGAAATAATATAAAGCAATGCCAGCAGTGTGTTGCGATGTGATATGCTATAAGCTACTTCTAAATAAAGGGCTTTTTAATTTTTTTTAATTTTTGTATAATTATTCAATGGAGTCATGAATAGCATTTTTATTTACCTGAACAATATATATGTGTGTCTATATCTATCTGACTACCTGTATATACAGGTGCATCTCAATAAATTAGAATGTCGTGGAACCAGAAGGCCAACAATTCACTAAAAATGTTTTTTTTATTGGTCTTATGAAGTATTCTAATTTGTTGAGATAGTGAATTGGTGGGTTTTTGTTAAATGTGAGCCAAAATCATCACAATTAAAAAAACCAAAGACTTAAACTTTGAAGTTTAAGTCTTGAAGTTAAAAATGGTTTAACTTTTCCATGACATTCTAATGTATTGAGATGCACCTGTATATTCGTATAAAAGTAAAATTTGAAGGTCATGTTTTTGGTTACGTCACATTACAAAATTCCTGAATGATAGTTACACACGTTTTTTCAAATGGCAATATTATTTTTAAACAAAACTGCTTCACTTACAATATTTTAAAGCGTATGCCATCCATTTTTGTCTTTTAAGAGGTTTTTGTTTTGCTTTTTCCATATACAATCTCTGGGCAGTCTATATTTGAATAATTTAATAGAATAGACGTCGAATTATTGTACAACATACTAATATATAAAATATTATTTTAGTTTCATGTTTACAAAAGCGATTGGCCACGTGATTTATCAGCTGCGTTGTCAACATGTCACGTGATCCGTCAGCTGACGGTATATAAACTGGTCAGTCGCCCGGGACGTGTATTGTCCTTTTGTACAGTCTATGTATTGTCAAAACAGACAAGTGACGGACTCCTCAAAACACAGATTAGTATTCACAACCGCCTTAAAAGACGCGGATTCGCGTTATTTTGATTCTTGTTTTATTTATACATACAGCCCAAGCGTAAACACTACTTATATTTAAAGACGGTAAAGACTTCACATGTTCTTCCGGGGGATTGATGAGAGTTTACCACTGCAGTGTAGCTCATCACGCGTCCAGGATGAAGCGTCCAGTGTTTGGGGTCTGCGCTGTTTTCACAGTCTGGATTTTGTTTTCGGCGCCGTCGGGTTCCTCATACCCTCTTGAAGTAGGAACAGAATCGGCCAAGCTGAGTTTCGTGGAGGTTGGTCAGCTTCAGCTCGGGTTCAGCTGGCGCAACATGTCCTGCGCGGTGTGTGAAGCGATCTTCGCCACGGTTGACATCGCGCTGCTGGTGAGACAAACCTCTGCTTATTGTCTATTATAAATTCCCCTGGCTTTATGTTGTAATAGAAGTCGCCTTATTTGCTGTCATTTGCAAAAATGCTGTCATCGTAGACTGAAAAAACGTTATAACT